>NW_026591598.1:4411446-4440519 GCF_907164565.1 Psammomys obesus | reverse complement strand
TCCTCCTCCTCCTCCTCCTCCTCCTCCTCCTCCCCCTTCTCCCCCTTTTCCTTCTCTTCCCCCTTTTCCTTCTCCTCTTCCCCTCCCCTTTCTCCCCTTCCTTCCCCTCCTCTTTCTCCTCCCCCTTCTCCTTCTCCTTCCAATCCTCTTTCTCCTCTCCCTCCCCTTCCTTCCCCTCCTCTTTCTCCTCCCCCTTCTCCTTCTCCTTCCAATCCTCTTTCTCCTCTCCCTCCCCTTCCTTCCCCTCCTCTTTCTCCTCCCCCTTCTCCTTCTCCTTCCAATCCTCTTTCTCCTCTCCCTCCTCTTCCTCCCCCTCCTCCTCCCCTTCTTTCTCCTTTTCTTCCTCCTTCTTGTCTCCCTCCTCCTTCTCCTCCTCCTCCCTCTCCTCCTCCTTCTCCTTTTCTTCCTCTTCTCCTTCTCCTCTTCCTCTCGGTTTTTTTTTTAAAAACAACAAGAACAACACAAAACAAAAACAACAGCAAAAAACAACAAAAATGGGATCTCATATATCCCAGGCTGATCTAAAGCTTGCTATGACGTAGCCAAGGATGACCTTCAACTTTTGATTTTCCTGCTTCTTACTCCCAGTGCTGTGGTTACACATAGGGACCACCACACCTGGTCTTTCTTCACCTCCTCTTCCTCCTCTTCTTTCCCACCCTTCCTGGGTTGCTCTATAACCCAGATTGGCCTTGAACTCATAGAAATCCTCTTGCTTCAGCCTCCTGAGTGCTGGAAAGTACACTCCCACACCCAGGAAGGCCCACATCTTCTCACCCCCAAGCTGAGGAATGTCAGTTGCTCAGTAAGCATTCAGCCTAGAAAGGAAACAGAGTAAGGGGGGAGTGGCAGGGAGGACCTAGGACCCTCAGATGCTCAGCTACCGGGAGGAAGAAGCATAGACCCCAGCCTGGCAGCCAGCTCCATGTAGGCCTGACAGTCTGGTTACCATGGAGACAGATTGTGTGGGCCCAGGGCACTGGTCCCTCTTCTGGAGGCAGCACCAGCTCCTGTTGATGATTTGTACTGAAAGTGAGGAGGTGGGTACCTCTGCCCTCTCCTTGTTTTCCTTCTGCCACCATTCCTCTACCTCTGTTCACCCTGGCGGTTCGCAGGCAGACAGAGATGAGATCTCCTTTGGGCTGAGGCAGTGGGCAGAGTGTGTAGAGGACCCTGGGTACCTATCAGACTGGGCAGTCAAGGAAGGGTGCATGGTGGGTGGGAACCAGGATCTATCGACGAATGAGTTATGAGTTAGAAGAGGTAGGTGATCATCTACTGCTGTGGAGGGCTGAGCAGGAGCAGGGGTTGCAGACAGAAGACCCAGCAGAGGCTGCCAGAGCGGCTGGAGTGAGGAGAGACGGGGCCTTCAAGGAGACAGCCTGTTGGCAGGGAGCCGGAGGAGTAAGACCGGAGTCCCAACAGCAGACTCTGTGTTCATTCTTATATCTAAAACCATTGGGCCTCAGGGGTACGGCCCTCTCAAAACAAGCTGCTTCAGCTTGTCCAAAGAGCCCTGCTCTAGAAAGCTGCTCCCAAAGACACCCCATCTAAGGGACGAGCACCCAAGATCAAGGCTGTGGATAGATGTCATGCTGTGGCGTCATCCAGAGACGCATGAGCATCACAGAGGTCCTGCATCTTCACAAGGTCTGACTCTGCTTCATGTCATGGAGGTCTTGCTGTAAGCAAATTTCTATTTGAAGCTGGATCTCTCTGTGTTGCCCAGACAGTCCACAACCTCAGTATCCTCCTGCCTCGGCCTCCCAAAGACTGGGATTGTAAGCATGCACCACCACTCTGGGCAAGAAACTGACTTGAACTTAATTCGATCCAACTTTGTCTTTGAACTTTGACCTTGGAGCCTCTCTTCCTTCTAGCACCTTCCTGTATGACACATGCAGAGTGCAGTTCTGGGAGAAGAGGCGAGACTGAACAGAGCAGAAGCGGTCCCCCCTGTGTTCCCCCCTAGGTGTCCCTCCTCTGGGCCAGGCCTAAGCAGTGAGTGCTTAGCCCAGACAAGGCCGTGCGCACGAGCACATCATGTGACTTAACACAGTGAGACCTGTCAAAGGCCTGACACTTCCGTGTCGGAAAGTCTGAACACTGGTGGACTTCATTGGTGGTTCTGTAATCACAGTCATTGCCCCCAGATCCAACACACCACAGGACTATGTCATCATTGCTTTGTAAAACACATGTACGAGCTAGATATGGTGACACTGGCCTGCAGTCCCAGCTACCCAGGAGGCAGAGGCAGAAAGACAGAAAGGCCATGGGTTAGAGAGATGGCTCCTCAGCGAAGAAAGTTCTTTCTCAAGACCCACGCTTGGTTGAGCCCCCAAAGGGCAGCTCACGACCCCCCGTAACTCCAATTTCACGAGCTCTGATGCCCTCACCTGGCCTCTGCAGGCTCTTACATGTGTATAGTGCGCATAACCTCTCAAAGGCTCAAGCACACACACACGTGTACGTAGGTACATATGTATGCATGCACATATATGTGTATATCTATACATACATATATACATACACACACACACACGTGTGTGTGTGTGTGTGTGTGTGTGTGTGTGTGTGTGTGTGTGTCAAAGTAAAAATGTCAGTTAGAAAGGGACTGGGGCTATAGCTCAGTTGTAGAGTACTTGCCTAGGGCAAGGTCCTGGGTTCATTACACTGTACAACAAAAACCAATCAATACATACATACATACATACAGTACTTATGGAAGAGATAAAGATGTTGTAGGGTGACACAGCAGTTTGTTTTCTTTCTGGGGAGAGGGGGTGATGCAAGAAAAGTCTCCCTGAATTATGAGCCTGGGTGGCAGTCAGAAGTAAACAGCTCACGTTAGGTGTGACCGTGGCTGGGTAGTGCCTCAGGCTTCCCAGTCTCCTCAGGTGGACTTGATTCCAGTAGCTGACCGACCGAACCCTGAAAACCATAGCCCCTCGTCGGAAGTTCAGTTCTTGGTAACGCCCGTCCACAGACGCCACCTGTGCTTTCTCTGGGACCCCCCTGTGTCACGTTCCCATCTTCAGCAGGGTCCCGCATCGCTATCCCCTTCCCCTGGTATAGGCTGGACACTCTCGCAAGGCTTTTAAAACACACTGCCACAGGCCTCACTTGAGACAGTTCTGATTGAATGGGTCTGGGTCTAACAAACAGCAGGGCTGAGGACAGCAGTGAGGACAAGAGTGACAAAACCCAGACCTTATTATGACGTTAGCTGCCGTGGGTGTCTCCCGAACTCTTATAACTGGGAAAAGGAAAAGCCTTTTCCTTTTATAACTCTTATAACCCCCAAAGGAAAAGCCTCATGGAGGTCAGGCTGTTGGGGTGACTCACAGGGCACACAGGACAAGCAGATGGCTGGCCCCTGGCGACAAGGGCCCAGTCCCTGAACCTCCCAGTCTGGGAGAAAGTCACCACAGTCCTGAGGACTCTGGGAAGGAGCTTTGTAAATGAAGACATTGCCACTCAGCAAACGCTCAGTTTGTAGGGCTTAAATGACTTAATATTTTTGGAGTCGGACGAACAAAACTGCCGCAAGACACTGTTGTTTCGACTGCTGTAATTGATGGGGCTCACTCTTCTCTGCCGTGGAGACGCAGGCTGCAGCTATTTTTCTTTTTGTAACCAAACACTGCTGAATGCAAAGCATCGATTTTTTTTTTTTTTAAGTGGGTTTCAAACCGAGAAATACCTTGATCCCTCAAGTCATTCACTTCCAGGGTCATAGTTACTCCTACTGGCCCCGCCCAGGGCCTGATTCCCACTGCTATCCCCTCCCCCTCCCAGGACGCGGTACCCCTCCCTAACCCCTGCCCAGCAGTGACGCCTCAAAGAGAAGGATCTTCCGAGAAGATGGCCTTGGGGATCATTCCACATCTTGCAGCTTCCTCTGACAAGAGTCCCAAGGAACTGCCCCTGCCCCTCAGGCCACTCCCATGCCTTGAGTTCTCCTCCTGGCAGGCAAGACCACACTCAGAGCCTCTGCCCAGCTGAGCTCAGTCGTGCTGGTTGCTTACCGGACAACTCTACGTTCCCATTGGTATTCCCCACCTGCCCTGTGAGTGACATTAGTCCATATGCCATTCCCAGGCTGGCGGGCTGAGTCCAAGCTCCTGGGTGTAGCAGACTTTCTTCTCTAACCATCTCTGGCTTTGTTCATCTCATCTGTAGCCCTGGCCTCCTGGCTTCACTTCCAAGAAGCATAGTCACCTTGACCATGCCTTTCTGTGTGCTCTGCTTTCTGCTTCAGAGCTCAGCTGAGGACCAACACCCCCCCACACACACACACACCCTTCCCCTCCCACGGCACCTTCCCCTACTCCTAGAACATCTGTTTCCACTCATGATAATAAGAACTCTCTCTTTATGCTTGTCTTCTCTAGTTCATGGACTAGAGCCCCACCTCCTGTTCACTGCCATCTGTCCATGCCAACCTTGTCATTACAGGACAGTGCGGGAAGGGAGGGGTCTGGCTCTCCTAGAACGCACTATGTAGACCAGGCTGTCCTTGAACTCACAGAGATCCGCCTGCCTCTGCTTGAAAGGTATGCACCATCACAAGCTCTCAAGAATGACTTTTCTTGGAAGGCCCACACTCTTCTAGGGTGTGCCCTATTCTTTCTGAGTACCTTTATGCCTCTGCTTCAGCCTCCGTCTCTCTCTTCCTCTCCCCCTCCCCCCGAGAGGGTGTGTATGCGTCTGTGTATTTACATGTTCATGCTCAGGCATGTGCATGTTTTTTGCATGTGAGGAAAGATGGAAGCTAGAGAACAATCTTGGGTGTCATTCGGAGACCTGCCAGCACTCTGTGTTTGGGGACTGAGGTGAAAGTAGCAGAGCTCAGAAGACCTCAGGGGGACACTGGGGCTGTCCCTGGGGGCTTGTTTATCCATGTGTGTCAGGTAGCACATCTGAGCCTGGCTCAAGAATATTAGTGTAAAACAAGCACTTCAAAGTGGGCCTCCCTGCCATTCCTCTCCCAGGAGGGGAAAATGAGAAGGAGAAGGTTAAGAGCTTGCCAGGGTCATGTGACGAGTTTCAACTTTGTTGAACTTGACCCATGCTCTACTGGCTCTAAAGCTTTTCTTTATAATGGTGTCCCTGAAGTAAATGTGTTACCTGACATTGGCATGCAGGGCCAGGTAAGACTGTCCCTTGACAGCATCACTTTCCAGGCCCTCTTCCCTCAGGGCCCCTGGTTCTGTAAAAATGGCCCTGACAAGTTGATGGCTATAGACTGAGGACATTTTTCCAGGCTCCTTGGTGAGCTAGAACATATGGCTAAGCTAGCCTCTGAGGGGCAGTCCCGGTGTCCCTCTAGGGTCCTCTGAGCTTTTCCTGTCATCCCTCAGTCCCCACACACTGAAGGCTGGCAATGTCCCCCAAGACTATGGTGGGTATAGACAGTCGTGGAGGCACAGAGGAAAGGAGTTTGGCACCTCCTGAGACATCTGAGGGCACTGGTGCCAGCCAGCATGGTTGTCACTTGCTTTGGCTGGCTCCCATAGGGCCAGGCTCATCTCAGAGGAAGCAACGAGTAGAGGGGAGAAATGCAGCCCAGCATGGTCCCCAGCCAGTGTGCTCTCTTTCAGCGGCTCCTCTTCCCTTGATAAAATTTCTGCAGTCCTTCAGATGGGGACCGGGACCTGCCGGGGCAGGGGGAGGAGGGCGGGCGTCCTCTGCCCCTCTTTGTCCCGAGATCCATCGTCTTACGAGTGCTCTGCTCCTCCCTCCGAGGCTTCTTCTGTCTCTTGCTTCTGCACAAATGAATAAACACAGCGTCCGGGGGGAGTTTTAGTCCCAAGCCGGGATGACCGGCTATGTCCGATTCGCAGAGCAGAGTGACTCCACTTCCTGGAGAACTCCAGGCCTTCCGGAATCTCCGGCCTATCCAAACAAAGCAGGAGGCGGGGGGGGGGGGGGGGGGCCCCCGCGAGGCAGGGGCGGGGGGGGGGGGGGGGGGGGGGGGGGCCCGCACAGCAAGGCCACGTGCTGACTTGTTTGGGGAGTGTGTCACCTCCATGAGAGCAAGCCAGTATAGCAGGATCCCTAGCACCTCAGAGCTCAGACCTTAGCACCCTTCAGTGGCTCCCCTGGAGCTCGACCCTGTGGGCCAACTCTTGCTTCTTCCAGTTTCCAACCATTGTTCGAAAGAGCAAAACTGCCCAAGCCCCAGCTGCGAGGAAGTCTGGAAAGGGAGGACTTGGCAATTCTGCTTTCTTGAGTGGGAGGTTTTCTGTTCCCCACTGGTGATCCTAGGGTAAAGGGTCCCAGGAATCACCGAATGAAAAAGGATGGGAAATGTCTCCAGCAGCGAACGCACACATGAAGCAGCGAGCCAGAGGCCTTAGGCAGCGTCCCTCACTGCCCTGACTCAGTTTCCTCACCTGCAGCAGTAAGCCATGGCCACAGTGGTCCCCAAGTTTCTCTCTGGCCTCAGCATTCTCAGACGTTGGCTTTGAGTTTCATCTTCATTCCAAACAGTGGCTATGAACTGATCCATGGCGAGTCTTTTAGAAGCTCCTGTTCAGGTGACCCTGTGGAGTCGGGTCCCAGAGATAATAGCGACAGTCAGAGAGTATTTGCTGCCCATTGCTGGGGTTTTTTGTTTGTTTGTTTTGTTTTGTTTTTGTCTCATGAGGGAGTTTTGAACTCTGCTGAAGGGACAATGGGTCAAAAGAATGGCTGAAGGAGAAATTAGCTGATCAGCCAGAGGTCAAATTCAAAGGCAGCCTGCTTTAAGAGAAGGGCTCACCAACCATGATACTGATGAGCTCTTCTCTAACTTGTCCATTCACCCAGGAATCTGTTTGAGCAGCTACCAGGTATCAGACACCATACTAGACCCTGGAGCCATGACCGTAAGTAAGACAGAAAAGCCCCATGCCTTATTTATACTTGTATTCTAGTGGGGAAGAACCAGGAAATATGTAAATAGATTGAGAAAGATGCTTCCAGAATGTGATCAGGGTAGAAAGACACTAATGAAGAGACACAATGGAGAAATACAGGGGCAGGTAGGGAAGACCCCTCAGATATGATATTTAAGTGAGAAACCAAGTAATAGAGAGAGAGAGAGAGAGCAGAGAGGACGAGGCAGAGAGAGACAAGGGCAGAGAAGGAGGGAGTCCACGGAAGTGTAATACTGTGGGAGATGTGTCTGAGAAGGAATTGTCAAGCCACAATGAGGAACCTGCCTCTGGTTCTGCTTGAAGGCCTAGAGGAAGGCGAACTGATGGCACTTAAGCCAGAGAGTGGTGAGATCTGGTTTGAATTGTGCTGTCTTCAGGAGATGACATTGGCTGGTGTGGGGACTGTGGGATTATCAGGGGAATGAGGTGATAGCAGAATGAGGGCAAGCCCTGGTTCAGCCAAAAGGAAACAGCCAGAAAAGATGTCATTAGCCACTAGCGTGGATGACAGATCATGACCAGGGCACAAAGCATGTCCTTTCAATCCTTGTAGAAGCCACAGGGCAGGCTGTACCCCATAATAAGTCACACCACACTTCCTGCTGTGTGGTTCATAAACAGAGGTGCTTCTTGCTCACGTGCATGTTCATGGTAGGTTTGCTTGGCATCTCTGCTCCCCTCAGACACTCGGGATCAAAGACTGACAGAGCCCCACCGAGAGGGACCCTCTCTTCAGTCACTGAGAAAGGAGCAGGTTCTGGGAGCTCACACCTTCTCCTCTCAATTCCATCTTCCTCCCTCTCCCTGCCACATGCCTCCCTGTAGCAGCACAGGAGCTAGGAAGGATGGCTTTCCCTGGGGTCAGAAGGAAATGGGATACATCAAGCTGTAGCCATGTCCACTGTGAGCTGAGAGAATGGACAAAGAACAAACCTTGGCTTTTCTGGCGGGCCTCAAACCCACAAGCATCTGCCTCCAATATTTGAATCAACTAGGGTCAAAAGCTATGCTTTGTGGTATTGGCTGGGTCACACAGGGAGGGACCGTGGTGAGAATGACTCAGGTTCTGGTTTTCTAGTCAGGAAGATGGATGGACATCCTCTTCTCTTGAGCAAGGCAGTATCCTGCCTCTTAGAGAGGTCATTAGCAGGTCCGCATTTGCCCTGGACAGTTAAGCAAGTTCTTTGCCTTACATTGAGATCTTTCTAGTGGATGTTTCTAGTGGATGTTTCATACACACACACACACCACACACACACACATACATGGGAAAACTGAGGCATGGGGAAAGTAACCAGCCTACAGTATAACAGCTGAAAGTGGAAGATTGAGGATTTGAACCTCTGCGCTCTGCTTCAGAAGCCTGGCTCTTCAACTCTGGACCACACTGTCTTGGATAGAGAGTGCGCCTACAAGGTTAAGCCAAGATCTATGCCTGCCCAGGAGGAACGGGAAGAGAGGGGTGTATTCTCCAAGGGCACCCTCTGCAGCATCACAGGAGGAAGACCCTTCCCTGCGTGACCTCCATCAGAGCCTGACCTGAGCACGGCTGCGTGCCCGGGAACAGCCAACGCTAAGCTAAGCTTACGGAATGAACGCTGTCTAGAAGCTCTCCGCTCCCTCTGTCCTTGCCCCTTCCACTCTTTATTGGTTTGGATTTTGACTGAAACAGGTATTTCTGAACACCTACACAGTTGATGCTCAGCTGAGGATCAAAGAAAGAAAAACCGAGGGCGTGTCAGGCTCTCCTCTGTAAAGAACTTGGTTCCCCAGTAAAGCAGCCGGCACCGCACAGGTGTGCCCATTTAAAGGGAAACACAGCTGTAGGTATGTGCTAGGTGAGGCCATGGAGGGCTGAGGATGGAGCTGGCAGGTGTGTTGCTGAGGTAGCCAGCTAGGAAGACTACAGCACTACAGCAGCATGAAGCTGGGCTTTGAAGGCAGCGACAAGGGCCAAACCCGAGTTGACTCTGGAGCCCCCTAAGCCAGAAGAGTTCTGCCAGCTCTGCTTGGGACTGGAGACCATCGTACAAAGTGAATATGTGTGTACCCAGGCAGGCACCCTGCAGGAGAGGCACTCTCTGGGAAAGCCCAGAAGAGCAAGGTGAGAAAGAAGATGGAAAGAGGGTGCAAACGGGGAAAGCAAGGGCAAGCCGTGCCTGCAGCCTGTAGCAGCAGCCTCAGGGTCTCTGGGGAGCTGTACAAATACCCGTCGAACCCTTTGGAGGAATGCCAAACAGAGTGTTTTCCGTTCCAACACTTTCAAAGACGCCGCCTTCCACCACCTGGAAAATGTACCTCTCTAACGCACACCTTACACATCTCCTTAGTGCACGAATCAGGATCCCCGACCCTGTTTAAGTCTAAGAGGAACATATTTCGGGGAGGCCAGGGAGCTGGTCTTCCATGCTGTCAGGAGCAACACCCCAGTCAGTGGCCTCACCCATTTGTAGAAATTATCTCACCATTCCAGTTGTGAGCACACAGACCTGGAGCACAGCCTACCATCTCTTGGGTCTCGTCACTGATGCTTCTGAAACCCTTATGGGCCTCTTTCACCTTCCAGCTTTGTTTCCTTATGACATCTACCTCCCCAGGCTGTTCTCTCCTGACTGGAAGCCTCTGAAAAACACAGTTGTTTGGAGGAGCCCGGGTCACCTGGTTATCAGTAGGTAGCCGCAAGGGAGACTGGGGAAAAAGAAGTGATTATAACAGTTCGACTCTAACATGGAAGGTGGTACTCACAACAGGAGCCATGCATCCATTTCCTTAGGAGAGTCTCAGCTTGTGTCTGCTGCTCATATAAGAGTGTGTGTGTGTGTGTGTGTGTGTGTGTGTGTGTGTGTGTGTGTAACCAGCACACTGATTAATAAACCTTTTTACTCTGAAAAAGTGTTTTTAGAACATCAATTATATAGACACATCCATACTCCCAATAATAATTCTTGAGTTGAATCACCAGGAATGTCCTGACATCCCTTTTTCCTGGCTTCTGCCCCTCACACCAAAGAGGCACATCCTGGTTTTTCCAAAGACCTCATCTCCCAATTGCAGGGTCTGTCCAGTGGGAAACCCACAGTGGATGCTACATGGGAAATCATGCTCACCAAGGGGAAAAGACTCTTGTACTGAAAGTATACCAAAGAGAACCTAGAGAAGCCAAGAAAAGGAAGAGGATGGCCAATTCAGCTGGAAAGTTAGGCTCTGTCCAGCTCATGGAAGATGCAAACACCACAGATGAGGTGGATATAATCTTTTGGAAAGAGATAAACAGCAACTTTCTGAACAGTAGAAAACATTCTGATCTGGTCCAGTATACTTGAACCAGCAAGAGCCTGGCAGGCTTTGGTTTGAATGAGGATCTACTGTACGGCCTTAGGGTTAGCATGGAAAGTTCCACACATATTCAAATCTAAAACTTCGAATTGTAACATGAAGAAACCATGATTGTCCCCTCAGGGTGGTCATAGAACGAACTAAATATAAAGCTCTTAGAACAATCCAAACTCACAGTTTTTGCTCAGTACAAGTCAGTCACCTCCTCTGAGATCGAAGCAGAATCTGGGAGCATCTTCTAGCAGAAGTTCGAAAAGAAGACGAAAGTGGGAATCAGGCTAGAGCTGGGAGGCTAGGGAGGAGGCAGCTAGAGAGAAGGAGAGTAGCAGGCAGTCCAGCCAACAGCCAGCCTTCCACCCAGCTGACTGGCTGGTCTGTGGCGACAATCTCCATGGGTTGGGTGATGTTCAATGGCAGGTTTGGTAGGACTTTAAGGGCTCTCTGATCTTTATGGCTATGCTGGCTTTAGGTTTATTTTTCTCCTCTTGATATTTGCTTCCTAACGAAAGCTTAGCTTATTGGGTTTGGGGAGTGTTTCATTTAGTTTTTGTTTGTTTGTTTTGTATTGTTTTAATTTCCTCTCAGTTAATAAGGGTGCTAATCACCATGAACCCCTCCAGACACTGAATCAGCTGCACCCAGTGTTTAGTCTGCTGTGTTCTCATCTTCATTCACTTCAGAGTACTTCCTAGTTGACCATGTAAGTTTTTCCTTCCTTCCTGCATCTGTCAGTTGTTTGGGGCTGTGCTGTTTAACCTCTATGTGTCTGTTACTTTCTTGAATCTTCTGTCAGTTTTCAATTTGATTTCATTGTGGTCAAAGAGCCTCTGTTGCATGATTTTTCTCCTTCTGAGTGTACAGAGACTTACTTTGTGCCCTTAACATTTGGCTTGTCCTAGAATGTTCTATGTGTACATAAGAAGAATGTGTATTTAATGTTAACTATGAAGCTTTCCACAGATGTCTGCTCTAGAGTATTGGCCCAGCCTTTCCTTGTTTTCGTCTTCTTAATTATTTCTGTCCACCATTGGAGGTAGACAACGACTTCCTTTCTCTTTTTTCTCTTTCTCTTTCTCCACCTCCTTCACTCTTTCCTCTTCCACCTCTTCCTTTTTTTCTCTCCTCCTCTTTATTTTTTCTTCTTTTTTTTTTTTTTTTTGACATGGTCTTTTTGGCCTAATATGGCCTTGAACTCCATATGTAGCTGAGGATGACACTGAATTTGTGATTCTCCAGCCTTCCAGAGTGCTGGGATTACAGGTGTGAGTTTTAGTACATGTCTATTTCTATGGGTTGCTAGACATAGAACCTAGGGTCTTGTGCATGCTAAGCAAGCAGTCTACTCTATCACTAAATATAAAGCTCTCAGAACAATCCAAACTCACAGTGGTTAGGCTCAGTACAAGCCAGTCACCTCCTCTGAGGTCACCTCCTCTGTGTCCTTCTGTCCTTTATCATCATAAAATTTCCTTCTTCATTTGTAGTAGTAATTTTTGCCTAAATTCTACTCGTATGGAGTTATGCAGTCTCTGCAGCTGTCTTTTTGTTACTTTCCCATGATTCATCATTTTACATCTTTTTACTTTCAATCTATAATATCTGGGCCTTTAAATCTAAAGTGTGTCTCTTAAGCAGAGAATGTAGTTGGGTCACACATTTTATTTATTCATCTTGGCAATCTTAGCCTTTTGATTACAGCATTTTGACCCATTAACATTTAATATAATTGCTGATAAGAGAGGATTTGTCACCTGCAATTCTAATTTGTTTTGTATATTATGGTTTTATTTTTGTTTTAGTTATTTATTTATCCCTGTAGCTTTCGCTTACTGTCTTCACTTGGGTTAGGTGAATATTTTTTAGTGTTCTATTTTAATTTATTGCTTCTTTTTAGTAATTTTCTTAGTAAATCACTTTGAAGTTAATAATTGCTATCTTAGGTTTAAACTTTTTAGTTTGGGAGTTGGAAAGATGGCTTAGTTGTTAAGAGCAATTGCTGTTCTATAGAGGACCTAATTTCAGTTCATAGCATGCTTGTAGTACTCACAACTGTCCTTAACTCCAATTCTACGGAATCCAGAGCCCCCTTCTGGCCCTCAGTGGGCACCAGGCACTTACACAATGCATAGAGACGTGCAGGCAAAATACTTATCCACGTAAAATAAAATTTAAAAAAATGACTCTTTTTAAAAGTCAGTTTATGCTCATTACAGCTTAATTTTGATGGCATACACACTCCACCCCACGGTACCCCTGCCCCTTCCTGTTTGCTGTGTGTTCATTTGCACAGGTCTGTCTGCACCAGACTCAGGGTTGCTTGGTCCACTGTGTTTTAAGTCACAGAGGAGCACAAAACAACGGGAAAAAAAGAAAACAAACCTGGTTCTGTCTTTTCTATTTACATGCCTGGGTCTGTTGGCTCTGCTCTGTATTCCTTTGTGTGGATTTAGGGACTGTCTTGTGTCCTTGTGCCTCTGTTTGGAAGACTCCCCGTAGTGGCCCTTACAAGGACGAGTCTGTTGGCAACAGATTCTTAGTTTTGTACCTGAGAATGCGCTCTTACCACCTTTGTTTCTGAAGCATGATTTTGCTGGAATGTCTGCATTCATCCTCCCTGTCTTTACTTTCGGTACAAGAACTGTGCCCCGCCCCCTCCCCTGGCTTCCACATCTTCTGATAAGCTATGAGCTCATGCTGAGAAGTCAAGTGTAGAAGGAGAAACTTTTCTAATTCTTTCTTTCTTTTGACCATATGACCCCACAGTGTATAACTGTGTGTATACATGACATTTGTTGGGGTTCTTGGGTATGTATTTGTTGGGGTTCATCAAGCTCAGGAATGTGGGGACATTGTTTCTTCAAGCCTGCTCCCTGCCTCTTCCTCTCCTTTCCTTCTGGTATTCCTGTTGTGCACATGTTGGTACAGCTGATCATGTCCTAGAGGTCTCAGGCTCTGTTCACTCTTAACATGGCTTTTCTCTGCTCCTCAGAATGAATGATTTCAGGTGACTTACCTTGAAAGTTCATAGATCTTTTATTCTCCTCATTCACATCTGCTGTTCAGATTGTCTAGTGAATTTTTCATTTCAGTTCCTGAATTCACATCCAAATGCACAAACACAATATGTATATATGCTCTTTTTTATATTACCTATTCAGTGAGACATTATTCTCATGTTTTCACTTGATTATCTTTTTAGAAGCTACTTCTCTAATTTGCAAGTGTGTGTGTGTATGTGTGTGTGGTATTTGTAGTGTGTCCATGTGTGTGTACAGGACCAGAGTAAACTGCTGTGTGTCCTCTATCACACTCTATTCCTCTGAGGTAAGATGGCTTTCTGAATCTGGACCTTATATTTTTTAAGCTACCTTAGCAACTAGCAATCTCGAGCTATTCTCCTGTCTCTGCTCTCCAGAGCACGGAAGTCACAGGTTCATTTGAGACTCTGCATAGCTTGCTGCACAAATTCTGAGGTCCAAATTCAGCTTCTTGTGGTTGCACAGTAAATATGCCCTTAACCACCGAGCCACCTCTCTAGCTCATTTAATTCGTTAGATGTAATTTTATAAATTTTTTAAAAAATATTTTATAAAAATTTAAAGTCTTTGTCTAAGAAGCTTGTACATCTACAGATATCACCAGTTTGAATAACTGTAACATCAAAACAAAACTGTCTGTGTTTTTAAACCACATTTTTATTTTATTGAAGTGTGTATGTAAGTATATTCCATGCATGCGTGGGTGCCTGTGGAGGACAGAAGAGATTGCTGGATACTAGGTCTGGAGTTACAGGCAGTTGTGAGCTGCCCAATGTGGATGCTAGTAACCAAACTCTGGTCCTCTAGATGAGCAGACTGTATTCATAGCTGCTGATCCATCTCCCAAGGCCCTTCCCATAGTTGTTTTTTGATAAACAGTCTGCAGATAGAGTGTCCTGTTGAGCAAGCCTGTCAAATAAAGAGGAGCTCTGGGTGTGGAGCCTGTCTAACGCGCTTCTGTACAGGTGTGACAGTGACAGCTCTCTGGGAACAGCACTCCTGGGAAAGTTCCAAACCCTTCTCTCCTGTCCGGCCACCGATCAAATCCCGGTTCCCACAGCCACGGTGCCTGCACCTCTTGTTGGCTTTCAGGCCACTGCAGAGCTGAGGGTGGGAGAGAGGGAACGCGAGCTGAACCACCCCAGCCCTCCCGCCATTTCTCTTGAATAAACACCCTCCGGGCTGTTGTGAGTCCCGGATTCACTTCCGGGGTGCCTGACCCTTTCCTCGCCGCGCTGCTGGTTTTAGTGAAGGAGCCGACTAAGAGGCTCTCATTCCATCCACCCGGAAGTGCTTCTGCCTCACGCAGGGTTTAGCTGGAGCCCAGCATGGTCCTTCCGGTCTTCACGTTTGGAGAGCCTGTCTGGACACGATCCTGAGAGCGGAAGCAGTCAGCACTGAGCAGTCAGTGTTGCATGTTCTGCAAAGGTAGATCAGCCTGGGAGATCACCAGGGTGGGTATTATCTTTTTTTTTTTCATTTTTAGATGTTTGTGTACATTCTATCTATGTGTTTACATGGTATGCACGTGTGTCTACATGCTTTGCCAGGGGCATATGAGTGAGTGTGTGTGCTCATTAAGGTCTCAGGACAATGTCAGAATCGTCCTCCCATTATCTTCTGCCTAATTCCACGAGGCAGGCTCTCTCAGTCAAACTCAGAACTCATCGATATGGCTGGCCTTGCTACTCAGCTTGTTTTGGAGATCCCAACTCCATCTTTTGAGGCTGGAATTACAGGCCGACCGCCACCCCACCCACCTACCATTCACACGGTTCTGGGGATCCGAACTCGGGTCCTCATAACTTGTTCCCACAAGTACTTGACCAATGAGTCTTCCCAGCCCCTTGGCATACCTTTAGAAGACCAAATTCTTCCCTGGCTCCAAGGAGTCACACAGGTTTGGAATGGGGCCCTGGCTCTATGGGGAAGCAGGTCCACAGGCAGCAGGCCCAGACGGTGGGGAGAGCGAGGCTGCTGTTAAACTCTGGCCAGAAAAAAAGAAAAACAGAAAAAAAAAAAAAAAAAAAAAAAAAAAAAAAAAAAAAAAAAAAAAAAACACTGAGACAAGAGAGCCAGCATCCCTGGTGGAGGAGGGAGGAAGGCTTGGAAAACGGCAATGTAGGATCTTAGGGGGCGCCTTGGCCCTTGACTACAGACATCTGGGGGCCATCAGAGCTTTGCCTTGAAGGGTCCTCGGGAAGCATGGTTTGTGCTGAGCCCCAGCCTCTCCTACCCTCTCAAGAGGCGGCTGCCGCTGCATTGTGCTCCTGGCAAGCCCAGCGGAGAAGCCAGGCCCCAGGTGAAGTGGCTGCTTTCTTCTTCATTCCTTTCTCTCCCGAGCAATTCTCCGAACAATCCTTTCTAAGTCTCAGATGTTTCTGCTTTTGTTCGGGTCTAATCCTTCCTATTTATCCCTCCTCTGGTACCTGTTTATTGCGTCCCCGTTTCTTTTTTGGATGCCAGGGCTCAGCAAGATCGGCCACGACTGATCCTATCTACACTCGGGCAAACACAATCGTACCTGGGTCTTGTCATCCAGCACATGTGTGAAAAGGCCGGAGAAGGCAAAGAATTAAGCCAGCTCCACCAAGAACAGCAAATGCAGAGATTTTTTAAAATAAACTCGAAAGCCTCTGAGGGACCATTCAGAGAAGCTTACAAAGCCCTTCAGTGGAGACACAATGGCACCGATGCAGCAGCTCTCACACCCTCGGCAGCTAGAGAACCATGTGGCCTTGGCTCTTGACTTGTGGCTGCCTTGAGGAGGAAACAGTGTCCCTGTCTGGGCCCTCAGGAGAGTGACTCACAGTCTCTCGCATTTAGGATTTTAGAGACTGTAGCCTCATGGCCCTGCATAGGTAGTGCTGCAAAATGTGGGCCCAAGCATCACATGACAGAGGATGAGAACTCAAGAACCCAGATCTTTAATGTCTTGCTGCTCTTGTCAGGACCTATGGAGACAAACTGACATGTCCACACTGCCGTGAATTTGGACTGCCGGGGTCACTTCTGAGCCTGAGGACACCAGAGTCTGCCTTTGGGTACAAGACAGACAGGAATGAGGACAGACATCATTTGGGTTTTCCCGAGGGCTAAGGAATTTCATGAGCCACCGGTTATCGCAAAGCCAAAGAGAAGTCATAGTCAAACCCAACTGCTTATGGGGACATACGTCTCTCCTGACTTCCACTCCTCCCACCAAAACCGGGTCCCAAAACAGGGGTAAAATGGGCTTATCAAATGCACTGAGAGCCATCTTCATCCAAGGAAATGTGGCTCTGCAGCTCACAGCACGTGGCTCCTCTCAACCTCCTGAAAGAGTATCGTGGTCTCAGAGGCAAGGATGAGCTAACCAAGCTGTGCATGGATATCCCAATAGCTCACAGTCACACAGCAAAGTTCTGATCTCCAAATTTGGGCAGTACCATCCAGCACAACCCAGTTCCCATTAATAGCTGCTACTAGCTACTATGGGGACTCTTCGTTCCCACACCCCGGATAGACATCGAAGGTGCTCCTGCTGCTGGGTGGGCGTGGAGGGCGGGGCTAGGGCCTGCAATATTCCTTATGCCTCCCTGCAGCCACCACAAATGGCCCCTTTCACGGCCCAGGCTGTGGCAGCAGCTTTGAGCGCCTCTGCCTCGCAGGACTGACATCAATCCTCATTCAAATCAAACTCTCTCTGAAACATGCTCCAGTGGAGGGGAATTTTCTGCTAAATAAGGTGTTATTAACCCAGCTCCCAGCTCCTTGGGCCCAGGCTGAGCTCAGCAGCTCGGAGGCCGATCCAAGCTGATGAACCCACTTAAATACCGATTAATAGGCATTGCGGCAGTGGCCCGGGCAAGCTTGGTGAACCCTGGGCTCCTCAGGCTTCGGCGCCAGAAAGCTCAGACTTGTCTCTGACTCTTATTCCAGCCTGAGCCCTGAGAAATGATCAGATGCTCTGCAGTCTGGGGACAAGAGGAGAGTAGGAGATGGAAAGAGGGACACTGGGGTTTGGAAATTTGGCTCAGTAATGCATTTGCCTTACAAACAAAAAGACCTGAGTTCAATGCCCAGAACCCACTAAAAAAAAAAAAAAAAAAAAAAAAGGCAAGATGAACACAATACCATGAGTGGAAGAGCCAGGGCTGCTGGACAGGCAGCACAGGCAAAACAGTAGGTACCCAGCAAATGAGACCCTATCTTAAAAAAACAAAACAAAACAAAAAACGAGATGGATAGCACCTGAGGAAGGACACCTGAGACTGACCTTAGGCTCCTTCACGAACATGTGTTTTGGCATGTGTGTGCACGAGACATCTTTCTTTTTTTTTTTTTTTTCAGCTCCTTTCTTACCAAGCACCAGTCTCCTGAGCTTCTTCAAATGGGAAGCCGCAGAATAAGCCCAATCTGGAAGGAAGAGTAGCTTGCCTTTCCCCACCACTGCCACTCTGCAGGTGGGTGACGGGAAGTCTCCCACCACCCCGACAGTGCTGTGACCAGCCATGCAGACTGCAGGGTGAGACAGCATCCCAGCATAACGTTACTCTGAGTCTTACAGCGCAATACACGCTTTGATGCCTCCAGCCCAATCATTTCAGCCACATACTAGTTCAGTGTATGTAATTCTCAGAGCTGAAGCTTTTAGTGCTGGAAGAACCCCAGAGAGTCCCCGGTCCAAGCTCATTTTACAGCCGAGGAAACTCAAGACCACAGGGAAAAGGTCATGTTTCAAGGTCACCCAGTCCAGCGTCAGCAACGCCAAGATTTCTGCCCAGTTCTGCCAACTTTCTGTGCAGCTGTGCAATGCTCCCACTGATGACCTGTTCCTCTCCCCTCCGACAACACAAAAGCATCAATAGACAGAAAGCAATAATCACATCTGCATGATTTCTAGACGACGTATTGCAGTGGGTATGTGGTTGAGTAATATGTTGTTAGAGATCAGAAAACATCACCTCAAAATTTCTTAACTGTGATAGACAGAAGCACAACAGCCACATTCATCTTTTTCAGACAGCTTCTCAGTGGGCAGTGGCCAGGGATCAGACATTGTGCCAGGTATGGGTCCCGTAGAGGAGACTAGTTCTTAGTCAGACCAACTGGGAGACAGAACAATCATACAGACATGGGGAGGCAAGCAAGCATGCGCACATGAACAATTACAAATGATGCCACGTGATCAAGTCTAAAATGAGAAGGAACACAGGACAGCAGAGGCACAGGCGGGTGCCTCCCGTCTGGTCAGAGCACCGTCAGGGTAATGGGAGCCTCCCCATCACCCACGTGCACTCTGGAGATGGTGAGGAGGGTATGCCACTCCTCCCTCTGGCTTGGGCTTCTTCCGTGGTTTGCCCCTTGGGTATGCTTTATGACACAAGGATCACTCGGGGGACGCTGATTGTTTTCTCACTGCTGTAACCAAATACCTGACAAGAAGCGTCGTGAAGGGAGAAGGATTCATCTGGGGAGGACACAGTCTCTCACCAAGGGAAAGAATCCTTGAGTTTGCTTTTCTGTTGCTGCGATAAAACACTGACCAAAAGCAACTTGGGAGGAAAGGGTTTATTTCATCTTACACATCCTAATCACAGCCCATCACTGAGGGAAGTCTCATCAGGAACTCAAGCAGGAACCTGGAGGCAGGAACTGACACCGAGACAATGGAGGAATGCTGCTTACCCACTTGCTCAGGGCCAGTAGCCTTTCCTGTACGTGTACCACCCACAGTGGCCTTCCACTTCAATCAGCAATCAAGAAAATGCCCAGATTGGTCGAGCAGTCTGATGGAGGCAATTTCCCAACTGAAATTCTTTCTTCTAGAGTGACGAACTAGGTGACTCTAGTCTGTGTCAGGTTGACAAGAACTAACCAGCACAGAAGGGGGGAGGGCAGGAATGTGCTGCTGGGATTCTTTCCCTCCCCACTTTTGGGGGGAAACAGAAATGGGAGATCAGACAGGAAGTGAGACCAGACTATAATACCTCAAATCCCACCAACAGTGATCCACTTCCTCCAACTCCTCAAGGCTCCACAACCTCCCCAAACAGCGCCACCCACTGGAGAACCAAGTATTCAAACACTACGTAGGACCTTGCTGGGGCTTCATCTCACATCCAAACCACAGCAAAAGACGCCTCTGAGGAGCTGCCACCCAAGCATCCACACTGACATCTGAAGAATGAGAAAAACCCAGCCATGCAAAAGGAGAAAGAGGAGCAAGCCAAGCAGAAGGAATGGCACCGGAGTTTCCTATCATGGACAATGGGGTGAAAACATTTTTAAATTAATACATGCTTATTGTTTTAGAGGCAAGAAAGCAGTTGCATTCCCTCAGCTAATTGCCCGCTGCTTGGAGCTGCCATCGATTGATCAGTCTCTCTGCTGTGCTTGCCTGTGTTTCCATGCCATTTGCTCATTGTGTGGCTGAGAAAGGACCCTTTAGCGGTGCAGGGGCATTGTTTTCCCTTTTTCTATCTCTGTTAGCAGACTTGTCACACACAGACAGACTTCATCTCCTGGCTGTTGTGTGACCTCGGGCAATGCGCTTCCTTTGTGAACCTCAGTTTCTCCACTTGTGTCATTGGGAATACTAAAAGCAGCAGCTCAGATCGCTGTTGTGAGGGTTGACTAAAACTGTGCATGCGCAGACGCTGCCCTGTTCCATACATGTGGCCTCATGATGACAGCAAGTTCCACTGATATGAGTTAACTGCCTTGCTCATAGAAGCATGTTGGTAGCTTTGCTTCAAATTGATCGTTCCACGAACACTGCGGCATAGAAAGGTGGAGTGGGCTCTTGTGATTCTCAGGTGAGCCCTTTGTCAGCTCCCCTAATTTCGCTTCATATCTGTAAGGTGTCCCTCCATTCCAATTCCTTAATTTCAGTCATCTGAGATGAATTCCACTTTTACAGGCACTGAATTCCATTTTTTGCAGGCACATTCACTAGACTTGGGTCCAAAGGCCCTGTGTCCAGCCATGGCAGCTGGCTTTAGACCTGTCTATCTGGCATCTATGCTGGCCCCCAAATTCAAGATCTTGCTAAGATTCTAAAAATCTGAGCGTCTTGGAGTTGTAAGTTCCTGCCATGTCTTTGCCACCTTGACCAGGTCTGGTCTCTTCCTTTGCCTCCCAGTCACTGCCCAGCTTTGGCTTTGCCTAGAAAGCAGCTTAGTAGGGAACTCATCCTGTGCTCTCATCTCTACTCACACTATTGGTCCATAGCTTGCCTCGTGTTCTCCATGGCTTGGCCCCCACCTTGGTCTAGGTGCCTCCCTAAGTGTTTTTTCACTCCATGTTCCAGAGCATCTCAAAGAAGGTATTCCTACCAGGTGTGCTGACACAGACTTACAACCTCAGCAATCAGGATATAGGAGAAGGGAGATTTAGAGTTCAAGGCCAGCATTGGTTAAGACCCTATCTCAGAAAGAGGAGGAGGAGGAGGAAGAGGAAAAGAAGAGGAAGAGGAGGAGACTTATTATTTCTGATGTCTGCCTTGGGATCCCACCCTTCCCACAGTTCTGGTACATTCTTGGTGACCAGAGGCACCTGAAAGCAGGCTTTCTGAGGTCTTGCTGTTCTCCCCAGCTCCCTTTGGGCCACACTCTGATTTTGTTTTATTTACTCAGCAGAGGGCGTCTTCTGCCTCAGGACCATACGATGAAGTTCCTGCTCTCAGGAAAGTCACAGCAAGGGCAGGAGGCCCTTTGACAGCCCTTTCTCCTGAAAGCCCAGTACTCCAAGGCATAATTGGATCAATCCCAGAGGCACTGAGATCTTCTGACAAGTTTCCAGGGATCAAGGTCTATGATGTCACTGCTGAGCCTTACAAGTGCAGCAGATGCCAGTGACTTGGACTAGAGGGACAGTGGTGAGCAGATGACTCCAGGACAGTCTACAGGACCTCACGAAGCACACACCATGAAGGCGGCAGGTGAACCATTGCTGCCCTCAGGCTGTGAGTTCCATGTGTAGGTGAGTAGATGGGAGAGGGGCCCAGCCCCAGAGAATGGGAATGTGGGAAGAGTGGTGGAAGTCTGGAGGAGTCCCAGGCACTTGGTGATGGCTAATTTGATTTGTAAATGCCTGTGGACTGTCCACTTGCATGCCCAGTTAGGTTAAAGGTCTTGAGCCACAGATAAAAACTTGGAAGTCAAGACCTCACCATGAAAACCAAAGAGGAAAATAGGAAAGATGGACACAGAGATGACAGGCATCAACATTTAATAAGGAATGTTCTGGAAAGATGAAGAAGGCTCAGAGAAAGAGAAGATGCAAAAGGGTGTCCCATCTGGAAGCCAGGTCAAGATAAAGCATGGGGGAGGGAGAGGTCAGTGAGGAAGCAGGAGAATTCAGAGTTGGTGCAGGTTGGAACAAGGCTCTGTGGCCAGCTGTGATCCTGGTCTCTCCTTTGCTAGCTCTATGACTTTGGATGAAGTGAGTGGCCTCTGAGCCTGACTTCCCACCACCAAGAAAGGAAACAGCACTCACCTCCTAGGAAAGTGCCATTTTAGGGCTCAGTAGAAAAGACCATAGCTCTGTGTGAATATTCCGGTGAGTGCAGAAGCACTTGGGAAATGGCCTGGACTAAGAGAAAATAGGACATCACTTGGTGAGTTTCCAGGGACCGAATGCTAAGCACTCAAGGACATAAAACAGAGGCCAATGGGGTGGTCACAAGAGTCCTAAGGAGTCAAAACCCTTGCCATTGCTTCAGTGTGTATTCTGGGGGGAGTGCGGACATGGGTGTTTGCTACCACTCCAAGGAAATAAAGCACCAAGTGAGGAGTTGAGGGATATGTAAAAGAACCGCCAGGAAGAGGAAGCAGCCTGATTAAAGGCCTAGAGAGCGGTGTTTCACCATCACAGCGACGAGGGGGGTCCCTGTTGCCCTCTGGTGCCAAGCTCAAGGGTAAATGACCCCAGGACTGGACAGCAACCCCAGCCATGGCCCTACACTTTGCATTGCAAACATTGGAATGTGATCATTAGGTGATTATGTTTTTAAGGCCCAAATTGTTTTATTTGTTTCCCCGCCAGCTTTCATTGGGCCATCAGTCATTCCCCACACAGATAACATTTCTTATGTACATTGACAGAATAAATTACATGGTCCTCATCCAGCAAATCAACATTACAGGGGAACATTATCTTCTGCACAGCGATGCCTGGGTACATCATAAATCCTAGCCAGGTTTATTACATCTGTCTTGTCATAGATTCATTTTATTGAGAAGTGGGGTTTTTTTCCAGATTAATAATCACATTAATAGATGAGATTCTTTTTAGGGAATTGTTTTCTTGGGGAAACTGAAGGAGGAACAGCATGGCTACCTGTGTCGCACTGCACGCTGTTGCCCTAAGGCTATCCTTGCCATCCTGACAGTGTTCTTCAGGACTGGGAACCAGGAACTCCTGACTCACCAGGAGGACTCTAAGCCAGCCATTGGTTCTTCCTCCCCTCCCATTTCCCAGCTTGTTCCAAATGCCAAGTCCAGAAGCTTTCAAGTTGGTGACAAAGATGTATCATCATACTGAGCCAATCCAATGAATGATTGATGAGTAATTATGCAAACCAATGAGAGAGCTGACCCACAGAGGATTGACAGCAAGTTGGGGCGGGATCTTGAGTCAGGCTTCCTGTCTGCCCTCCCTGTAGGTGGCTTGCCAGCTTTGCACTTCTTTCTCTTTTTTTTTTTTTTTTTTTTGGCGTGTGCTAAGTGAGCTGATTGGACGAGACCGAGGTTGGAAAACCATGGCTGGCTTGCAAACTAAATCCAGCTAGGGGCTGATTCGGTAAGAGAAGCTGCAGCACAGCCCTGACCATTTGTGAAGCAGAGATGTGTGGCTGTGATGAAGACACTGACCCGCCGTGCCTATGCTATTTAATCCTCAGACCTCTACTGCAAATGTTTGCTGACCTCTGATCCAGATAAACTCTAGGTGAACGAGTTTTGGGCAGAGCGGTAGGATGGCACTCAAGTGCACACTGTAATATTGATTAGAGCCCACTGTGCCAAACTTATTCCTGGAAACAAGGTCTCAGTGGCAAGATTTTATCCTGTAGGTTCCACTGTTCATCCAGAGGCAAAGACAAGGTGAAACCTTAGGGCATGTCTGGTACCAGTTTCTTACATCTTTGTACACTGTGCCCCATCCAGATGCTAATTGGTGAGTGCCAGGGAAACAGGGAAATTTCTCAGCGGAACTCTCATTTGGCATGTAGAACATTGAAGAGTAGAGAGGAAGAGGAAACATGGAGAAAAGAAAGGATTCCCTGTGTTTAACCTTGCTAGACTTGGTAAGAAGTGACCCCACTGTCAAATGCCCTGTCCCACAGTGGACAGCTTCTCTCTTAAGCCTTATGGCCAAACTCTACAGTTGTCCCTGCTCAACAAATGGAGGAGCAAAGTCTAGGGAAGCAGGTGCCAGACCCAAGGCACATGATGGGCAAACAGTGTTCCCTCTTCATGTGTGTCTGCAGTGAGTGTTTTCAGCCATATCAGACCATCTGCCCTGGGCTGAGAGAGAGAGGGATGGAGGGATGCTTCAGGGCTTGGAATCTTCTCATCCATGCGTTGAGGTATCAGAGTGTCAGAACCCCCCAAAAAGGCAAACCTTGGGCAGGTGGGAATGTCAAAGTTCCAGCCCTCGATATCTGGGGCTCATCTCACAGCCCTTTTCTGATCCAGTCAGCCCACTGCCTGAACAAAGCAGTCTTCTCAGCCAGAGAAAAAGCTGAGGACCTGCACCCCTAACACCCAAATACACAGGTCCATGCATTCACACACACACACACACACACACACACACACACACACACACACACACACACACATGTCTTCCTCCACACTCTCGCTCTCCTGGCCCCTCCCACATTGTCCTCCTGACTTTTAGTCGCCCCCGCCCCCCGAGCCTGGTCTCTGTCCTCACAGGGACATCTCATGGATCAGAGGACAGGCCCTGCACAGCCTGACTCCTCTTTCCTGGGAGCCGGCTTCCAACAAAGGCATCCATAGCAGAAGCTTGGCACCCGGCGCTGAAGTCAGCCTGGACATATTTCTCTTTCTCACTCAACATCTAATCTATTAGCTTTCAAACTAGTAACAGGATCCCATCCCTTCTCCCCACTTCTGCTGCTACCAACCTGGCCCGAGGCCACCATCAGCTCTAACTCCAGCTGGTCGGCCTGCCTGTCTCACTGCCGACACCAGGCAGAGGATCTGTGGGAAAGGCTGCTTGTTTGCTCAAAATGTGCCAACCCCTCATTCCTACTCGGTTAGAACCAAAAGTGCATAGTAACCAAAAAATGTCCCCATGTCCCTGCTACCATTGTCCTAACCACACACCTTCTCTCTCCTTCATCACCCTGCTGGGCCCCAGGGCCTTGGTACCCCAGAGAGCAACCTCCTGCTCAGCCCGGGAGAAACCCTTGCTGCCTTGTGTGAGCGCCTTGCACACCACACCATCTGGGTCTTCACACCAGCTGTGCTCTTCGGTGAGAGATCCAGGGACCCCGTAGAGTTTGCTGCAAAAGTCGCAACCTCAGTGAATCATGCCCCAAATTCCAACCTGCATTTCACGTCCTTCCTTCCCACGCCCCTGCCTGACTTTCCTCTGTACCAGTGACCTCCATCTTGCTCTCTGGTTCACTGTCAGTTGGCCACTCGCTAATATGAAAGCTTTACACAGGCAGGATTTTTCATGTGTTTTATTCATTGCTTTGTCAGCAGGACCCAGAATAATCCACAATGCATAGTATGCACTCAATATGAAATCGCTGTATAATGGCGAAAGAACTTATTTATGTGTGCGTGTATCCGTATAAGTGCACAGATGTACATGCCTGTGCCTGCACACAGAGATCAGAAGAGGGTGTCAGGTGTCCCCTCTCATTCTCTGCTGCTCCTGCGAGGCAGGGTCTCTTCTTGAACCTGAGGCTTGTGTCCCGGGCAGGCTAGAAGCCGGCAATCCCCATGAGTCCCCCTCTATCCACCCCACTAGTCACACCCTGAAGTTATAGGTGTTGGTGGGAAACGTCCAGCTCACATCTGAACTCCCGTCCTCATGATTGTGAGGCAAGATCTCTAAACTGTCGAGCTAGCCCTTATATAAAGGTTTAATTTATTTTATTATTTATTTATTTACTTACCTATTTATTTGATTTTCAAGATAGGGTTTCTCTGTGTAGCCCTGGCCATCCTGGAACTCACTCTGTAGACCAGGCTGGCCTCGAACTGACAGAGATTCACCGGCCTCAGCCTCCCGGGTGCTGGAATTAAAAGCATGCATCAAATTTTAGTCAAATTTTATGCTGTTCCACTACATGAAAAGTGAGGCTCTTTGATCAAAATCTGGACATGCTCTGCCACTCCTTCCTGATATGTGAAAGGCAGGTGAAGGTGGTACCTTACGCACAGGTGTTGTTAGGAATGATTGACAGCCAGAACAAGGCTGAAGGCATTGGATGTGCCTGGCTCATAGTTTGCAGACTGCCTTAAGCAGCTGGGCCACAAGCTAAGTTCACTTGCAAGTGAGACCAAGGGCAAGTTGAAGAGGCTTAGCATAACCACTTACTAACAATGACTCTCGGGAAAGGATCTATTCCTCCTTGCACTCAGTTCGCCCGTCTGTAAAGTGGACTACAGTTGAATTGCTCTCCAGGCATTGTTTTAGGACAGCTGAATGAGATAAAGTACAAAGGGATGTTTGGCCTGGGACCTGGACCATTTGAATGAGGGTGATGTCGAGGCTAAAGATGAAACCTACCCAGGAAAGGAGGTGCTGGTCCAGGCATGACCTTCTCTGAACCCTGGCCTCTTGGTGGTGAGTAGGCTCCAGATCACCCCTAAGGCCTAAGCTGGTAATGTGTAACAGTCTCTCTGGTTTTTTTTCTTCTCTTTTTAGCATGAAAACCAGCCCTAGCACCTCTCATTATCCACTTCATCAGTCTCAAACCGTCAGCTAATTGCACTCCCCAGCTGCCCCCCCTCCTGCCTCTTCACAGAGCTCAATAACGCACAGCTGCCTCCCTATTTGAGGCTCCACTGGGGAGTTACAAATGAAATGTAGCCTACAATACCCTACTACCTTCCCTGGGTTCCTTTTCTCCACTGACCCTGTTTGTCCATGGGCATGGATGCAGGACAGCCCAGAAAGGAGGGCCGTGTAGAGGTGTAAGATTTCATGGTTAGCTGAAGCCCTCGGGTTGGCAAGTCTGTAGCCCTTGTGAAAGGGAAACTTGGGAGGTTTGTTTGACCCTCACTCCACCTTTCTGCAAGGGGTCACTTTCCAAAGCTGAGTACAGAATGCCACCAGGTGGACAACAGAGGCCTCACCAGAGAAGAAAACAGAGATTGGCTCTTGGGACAGCTGGGGTCTCAGGTGTGGGTACAGCAGGGTTCAGAGAAGGGTGGACGATGGGGTCTGCTTAGTGTGACTGACGCTTAGCCACGCACGGGCTGAGGCTGTGTTGCTTCAAAGGGAGTGCCTGGTGTGAGAGCCAGGCTGCTAAACTGCAGGACAGACAGTTCTGGGTGATGGTGGAGCCATAGGACAGGGCAGATCTTACTAAACACCCAGCATTCAGCAGAGACTCCAGGGGCGACCCTCTGCCCCACCTATAAAAGACCACACCAACCCATGACAGAACCAAACTGACTCATCAATACATTGCTGCCTACAGAACAAAGCCCTCCTCAAAATAACTCACCAGAAATCTAAATCCCCCGGTTGTAGCCACAATACCCAGCATAGAATTTTTGATTTTTTTTAAAAGTACAGATTAAGGTGGGGTTATACTAAATGTCTATAGCCCAAACACTCAGGAAGCTGAAGCAAGAACTTGAATTTGAGCTAGCCTGAGCTACATAGCAAGACCCTATCTCAAAAGCAAAACAAAGACACAAAGCAGATCAATGTAACCCATAACCCAAGGGAGGAAAAAACAAGAGAAAGAGACCTAGAGATGGCACAGGTATCTATCAGTCACCCAAGTAAAGGACTTCAAAGCATCCCTTGGAAAGATGCCTAAAGATTTAAAGAAGAATACATATGCAATGAATGAACCAATGGGGAAGCCCAAAGGGAAAAAGTGAAAACAAAAAAAAAAAAAAAAAGAAGAAGAAGAAGAAGAATGAGATAGGAATGATAAGTGGAAACACAATTCTTTTTTTTTCTTTTCTTTCTTTTTTTTGTTTTTTGTTTTGTTTTCTGGTTTGTTTGTTTGTTTGTTTGTTTGTTTGTTTGTTTTCCGAGACAGGGTTTCTCTGTGTAGCCTTGGCCGTCCAGCTCTCTTTGTAGACCAGGCTGGCCTCAAACTGCAGAGATCCACCTGCCTCTGCCTCCCTGAGAGCTGGTATTACAGGTGTACACCACTGCGCCCAGCTGGAAACACAATTCTAAGGAAGAAAAATTTAACGTTAAACAACAGAAAGCTAAAAAGAAAAGTTTGGTGGGTTGGAAAACAGAGATCTTCAAACCATGACAACTGAAGAAGCTGAAAGACCAAAGCTTATAGTGTGAATAGAATTGAAACCCACAAAAGAGAGATGGAAGCAAAGTTTTCTTAAAAAAGTACTGACTACCAAATGAATGAACAGGCGAACCACAGACCAGGACTGTGTGTTTACAAAAGATGTATCTGATTAAAAAAAAAAAAAAAAAAAAAAAAGGCATTGCTCAAAGTTGCAAAAAGCCCTAAAAATGCACCAAGGAAAAGCTACCCAATTAAAAATCCAAAATACTCCAGTGGTCACCTCGGCAAAGATGATATGCAAATGATATGC
The DNA here is from genome assembly GCF_907164565.1 of Psammomys obesus. Classification (NCBI taxonomy): domain Eukaryota; kingdom Metazoa; phylum Chordata; class Mammalia; order Rodentia; family Muridae; genus Psammomys; species Psammomys obesus. The sequence continues at coordinate 4,412,442 of NW_026591598.1, read as the reverse complement.
AGATGGAAGTCATTGAAAGATATTCAACATCACATAGCAGAAGGCAACTGCAACTTAAGACTCCATACATATTAGAATGGCCAAAACAAGCTGATAGATGGCCTGAGCTTACGACCAATTCATGGTGCATGAATGTACCAAAACACCACATTGTTAAAAGATACTCATTTATTATCTGTGAGTGAAGACATTTTTTAAAAGAATGGCCTAAATCCAAACACCTGACAATCCTAAATGCTGACAAGGACGTAACACAACCATAAGTTTAACACACTGTAGTCTGCACGCCGCTCCGTTGCTTGGGAAGACAGTTTCTCAGTTTCTTCCTGCACAGGAATGTTTATTAAAACATAGTCGTCATCAAAGACGTTTCACCCAGCAACTGATAGTAGCAGATACAGAGAGCCATAGCCCAAACATTAGGCAGGGCTCAGGAAATCCCACAGAAGAGGGGGAGAAGGGATTGTAGGAGCCAGAGGGGTCAAGGACGCCAGAAGAATACGGCTCACAGAATCAACTAACTGGACTCACAGGGGCTCAGAGACTGAGGTGACAATCTAGAAACCTCAATAAGTTTGACCTAGGTTCTAGGCATATATGTTATGGTTATATAGCTTGGTGCTCTTGTGGGCCTCTTAACAGTGGGAGTAGGGGTTGTCTCTGGCTCTTTTGCCTACTTTTGAGACCCCTTTCCTCCTCCCGGGTTTCTCATTAGTCTTGATATGAGGGTACGTGCCTAGTCTTACTGTGATTTGTTATGCCATGTTTGGTTGACATCCCCGAGAGGCCTACTCTTTTCTGAAGGAGAAGGAGAAAAAGGATGAGGAAGAGGAACAGGAAGAGGAGAAGGGATCTGAGGGAGAGAGGAGGTTTGCTGAAGGAACTGGGAGGAGAGGAGGGAGGGAAAACTGCAGTTGAGATGTAAGATATGAGAAGAATAGATAGATAGATAGATAGATAGATAGATAGATAGATAGATAGATAGATAGATAGATA
>NW_026591598.1:4252009-4411436 GCF_907164565.1 Psammomys obesus | reverse complement strand
ATAGATAGATAGATAGATAGATAGATAGATAGATAGATAGATAGATAAAAGAATTTGGTTCATAATCACCAAACCTTAGATATAAACAAGATGACTTTTAACAGGCAAATTAAGTAAACACTGATGCAGCCATTCAATGAAATATTATTAAAAACTGAATAGAAATGAGCAATCAAGCCATGAGGTAACATGGAAAAGCCTGAAAGGCTTATTAATGAATGAAAGAATAAGTCTAGGAAAAAAGACATTATTATTCTAATAATACAGCATTCTAGGAAAAAAAAACCAACACTATGGAGTTTGTGAAAATATCAGAGGTTGGCTTAAAGCACAGAAAGAAGACAGACACAGCTGGCAGTATTCTTGGAGCAGGAAGGCTGCTCTGTATTCCTGAGGTGGTGGATACGGGCTACCATACCCACAGATTGTCTAGCACCAAGAGAGCACCTTAAAATAAGACATGCACGTTGGTGATAAGAAGGTGTCAATGTTGGTTTGTCAGTTGCAATAAACGGACCACATGGATGCAGGGTGTTGACAGTGGGGAAGTCAGTGTGTGAAAGAGGATGGACTATCTAGGAATCATACACTTTCCACATGGTTTTGTGGTGAATCTAAAACTACCCTTTTAAAAGTGAATTTTTTTGATTTTTAAGACCAAAGAAATGCTTAAAATGTAATAATGATATCAACTAAAAAAAAAAAAAAAAAAAAAAAAAAACAGGCCCTGTACACACACACTCAATGGTCTCCTCCATGGCTTATAATAACCAAATCTCTGAAGGAAAGAATAAAGAAAGAAAGCGAGGATAGAAGGGAAACCCTAAAGGCAGTAAAAAGGGAAAATGCACACAGATGGGAAGTGAGCACAGGAAGATAAAAAGTTACCTGATTTACCATGACATGATGGTGATCAGAAGGCAGTGAGGGACGTAGGTTAAAGGAAACCAACTCATCACTCTGTGCTCAGAAGTAATTTAAAAGCGAAGGCAAATGAGGAAATTTAAAAAATAAAAGCAGTAGAATTGATTATCCACAGATATGAACTGTAAGGTGTTATAAAAAAGTCTTCAAGGCATGAAGGTCCCTGTCATGAAGAAAAACACCTGGAATTGGGGAGCTTTGAAGGGGTAGAAACCGACAGTAGAAACTTCCTGGAACCTATGAAAGTGAGCCTAGTGGAGATTCCTAACAATGGAGAACAGAGTCTGAACTGGCCGTCTTTCATAGCCAGGCAAGGCGTCCAGGGTGGGACTGGGTTGCATTAGGTCGAGTTGTTGGCCAAAGAGGTTTCGTGGGGGATCCCTAAACAACCCAGGCTGATGCTAGGACAGAAGGTCACCCTCTGAAAACTGACAATGGGCCCCATTGCCTAGGACAACATCCACACAGCGCATTGAACTTAGAGAGGTCGAGCCAGTGCCTGCGTGGAGCCATCACCTCTATGATCTAGTCTATTCAGCATAAGAAGGTACTTCACAGGCTATGGAAAGAGAAGCCTGGACTCCAACCCCACCGTAAAACCCTAAACCTACAATATGTCTGCTTGCAAGATGTACCGGGGAATTGGTGACACAGAACTTATAGGAATGGCCAACAAATGTCTAATTTAACTTGAGGCCCACAGCATGAGAAGGAGCCCATGCCCTACACTGCCTGGACAGCCAGGAACCAGAGAGTGGATAGTCCAGAGACCTAGGGGAGAAACAAACCCAACTGGCAAAAAAAAAAAAAAATCAAGAAATGATTACTAATGATACTCTGTTATAGATCAGGGTTTTGTTCAGTCATCATCAGAGAAGCTTCCTCCAGCAGCAGATGGAAGGAAACCCACAGCCAGACATTATATAGAAAGAGAAATTCTAAATTGGAGGTCTCTATCAGGTCCCTTGCTTGGAGATCAGAGAACCTCGGGAAAAAGGGAGAGGAAAGATTGTAGGAGTCAGAGGAGATGGAGGACACCAGGAGAACAGAACACGTTGAATCAACCAATCAGAGCTCCTATGGACTCACAGAGACTGAAGGGGCAGCCATCAGGCTGCACAGGTCTGTACCGGGTTCTCTGCATTTATGTTCTGGCTGTTAGCTTAGGGTTTTTGTGGGACTTGTAACTTCCACTTGATACAGTGGAACTGTCTGTATCTCTGACTCTTTTGCCTGTTCTTGGGACTCTTTTTCTCCTGTTGGGTTGCCTTGTCATGCCTTAATAGCTGGGCTTTTGCCTTGTCTTATTGCATCTTGTTTTGTCATGTCTGAAAAAGAAGGAGGAAGAAGAGGAGGAGGAAGATGAGAAGGAAAAAAAAAGTGGAGTCTTCATAAGAATGGATTTTTTTTAAATAATTAAATTTTAAATCTCTTTTTAAAGTCTTTAAAAATCTTATTTCCTACCTATTTTTTTCAGCTAATATGCATGTACTGTATGCATAGATGTACAGAAGTGTTTGCCCAGGTGTGTGCATGGAGAAGCCCAGAGACCAATACCAAATGTCTTCCTCTATTGAGATTTTTAGGAGTCTCTAACTAACCTGGAATTTGCTGTTTTGGCTGGAGAGCTATCCAGCAAGCTTTGGGGATGCCTCTTCCTCCACCTCTGAACACTAGGACCACGGATGCATGTGGCCTACCTGTGTTTTACATGGGTGCTGGGGCTCACACTCAATTCTTCATACTTGTGCAGCAAGTTCTTTACTCCCTGAGCCATCTCTCCAGCCCGTAATTATTAATTTCTTTTTAAATAAAATTTACTATTTTATTTAAATTTACTATTTTATTTAAAAAGAAATATTATTAAAATTTACTATTTTATTTAAAAAGAAATATTGACTAGCAGGAGTTAAATGTGAAAAGTAAAATAAATGTCAAAACAAAATGTAGGAGGGAAGAAACAGAATAGAATCCAGTAAAAGATGCCTACGTTGTATATGGAGTAAAGGAGTATGTGCCAAAGATAAGCTTTAACAGTTTAAAAACATGTGTGGTCGGCTAGCCAGACGGGTTAATGGGAGAAGCACACTTGCCTCGTAAGCCTGAGGACCTGAGTTCAGATCCCCAGAGCCCACATAAACTTGGACACGGTATCACACATATGCAGTCCCAGAACTTCTATAGAGAGGTGGGAAGCAGAGACAGAGGGATCACCAAAAGTCGGTGGGCGGGCTAACCTGATGCACATCCGTAGGCAAGAAGAGACTCTTCACAAATGGTAGAAGGCAAGTACCAGTACTCAAGATTGTCTCTGACCTCTACATGCACAGCACAGAATGCACACACCCACACTCACACGGACTTACTTGGACACACACACTTTCACAAAGACTTTTAAAAATGTCTTTTGCTTTAGACAGGGTGGTGTACATCTATAAGCCTCACACTCAGGATTCTGAGGCAGAAAGATTACAAGTTTGAAACTAGCCTGAGTTTTATAAGAGGATCCTATTAATTAATTACTTAATTTAAACTATATATAGAAATTACTAAAACAATACCTTAAAAGAGATACATACTTTTTTTTTTTAAAGCTAGTATATTAGTAAAAACTAGACCATTGGCTGGGAGCATGGTTCAGTGGTAGGGCACTTACCTGGCATCTGTGAGGCTCTGGTTCCATTACCAGTACCATATAAAACTAGAATATTAAAAAAAATGTCAACAATCCAAAGAAAGTAGAAAAGTAGGAAAGAAAGCAAAGAGAGAGAGAGAGATGACAACGTGGTTATCATATAACAAAATAATACTTTCAAAATCAACCAAATCAAATGTACACTAAATGTAAATGAACTGACATTTGCTCAACCATGTTTGTAGCAGCTTTATTTGTAATATCCAGAAGCTGGAAACAACCCAGATGCCCCTCAACTGAAGAATGGATGCAGAAATTGTGGTACATCTACACAATGGAGTATTACTCAGCAATGAAAAATAAGGAAATCATGAAATTTGCAGGTAAATAGTGGGACCTGGAAAGGATCATCCTGAGTGAGTTGTCCCAGAAGCAAAAAGACACACACGGTATATACTCACTCATATAGACATACAACATAGGACAAACCCACTAAAATCTGTACATCTAAAGAAACTAAGCAAAAGAGAGGACCCTAACTAAAACGCTCAATCCCCATCTTGAAAGGCAAAGAGGATGGACATCAGAAGAAGAAGAAAACAGGAAACAACCTAGGAACCTGCTACAGAGGGCCTCTGAAAGCCAGAAGAAGAAAACAGGAAACAAACTAGGAACCTGCCACAGAGGGCCTCTGAAAGCCTCTGCCCTGCAGACTATCAAAGCAGATGCTGAGCCTGATGGCCAACTGTTGGGCAGAGTGAATGGAATTTTATGTAAGAAGTGGGAAATAGTAAGAGCTGGAGAGGACAGGAACTCCACAAGGAGAGCAACAGAACAAGAAAATTTGAACACAGGGAACTTCCCAGAGACTCATACTCCAACCAAGGACTATTCATGGAGATAACCTAGAACCCCTGCACAGATGTAGCCCATGGCAGTTTAGTGTCTAAGTGGGTTCCACAGTAATGGGAAGAGGGACTGCCTCTGACATAAACTGATTGGCCTGCTCTTTGATCACCTCCCCCTGAGGGGAGAGCAGCCTTACCATGCCACAGAAGATGACAATGCAGCCACTTTTGATGAGAACTAATAGACTAAGATCAGAAAGAAGGAGAGGAGAACCCCCCCTATCAGTGGACTTGGGGAGGGGCATGCATGCAGAAAGGGGAGAGAGGGTGGGATCGGGAGGGGAGGAGGGAAGGGCTTATGGGGGGATACAAAATGAATAAAGTGTAATTAATAAAAAAATTTAAAAAAACGTTAAAAAAAAAGAATAGGTAGGTTCCCTTGCAGAAATGTCCTACAAAATTGGAGAAGTTTGGGCTTCTCATGAGATAAAGAAAACTATGTATGGCTTTGAAAGAAAAAAAAATGTAAATGAACCAAAAATTCTAATGAAAAGACAGGAATTCCTAGGAACAAATTGACATATAGTGATAGCTTCATAAGAACACAGGAAGGTGAAAAAGTATACCATGAGAACATAAATTCAAAGTCAGAGTGGCTATTATATGAGACAAAGCAAATATAACACAAGACAGCTGTTTGAACTAAGTAGAGACTATGGGAGGTAATCAACGTAGAATCATAACTGTGAATGTTTACCCAGTTCTGGATCTTAACACATAAACAAAAAATGACAGAACAGGAAGAGACTGTTTCACTGTAAGTAATGGCTCACTGAAAAATTAAAGTGTGTATTTGTGCAGAAACAAACATCTCTGGCTCAAGAATGGTCTGGAGTTCAAGGCCAAAGCCTAACCAATTACCAGAAATCTTGACTCAAAGTTCCAGAGGCTTGGGCCAGAATCTCAGTCCCTCCTGACCAAAGCCAGGGAGGTGCCCAGGAACTGGAGCATAAGGCAGCAATTGTCACAGGGGAGAGTTCAGTGCAGTGGTCCCTCATATCTGCAGCTTTACTGTCCTCAGTTTAAATTTCTCACAGTCAACCACAATCTGAAAGTACTAAGTGGAAATTTCCAGAAGCGAGCACCTGATAAGTTTTAAATTCCTAGTATGGTGATGAAATTTCTTGTCCTGCTCCATCCCATCCTGAACCTGAGTCATCCTTCCTTTCCTACCTGTGCTATACACGCTGCTACCTTAGCCGTAGCCATCTCCTTGGCTATCAGCTCACAGGCTGTCGGATCAGGATCACAGAGCTTGTGCTCATGTGTCCTTCAGAAAGCATCTCAGCACAAGCCCACATCGATCGCACCCCTCTACTTCATCAGGAAGGCATTGTGTCACCTCGAACCACCCCCAGGGGAAGGGTTCACACGGTATAACAAGGAATTTTTGAGAGAGAAAAAAATGCACATAACCTTATATGTCATAACCTTATTTGCACCTGCGTGTGGAAGGCAGAGCGCAGTGTTGGGGTGTCTTCTTTGATTGCTTCTCTGTGTTATGATCTGAGATGGGCTCTCTCACTCATTGAGCCAAGAGCTTACCAATTCAGCTACAATAGCTGACCAGAGAACCCTAAGGAAGGCCAGAACTTGTGGAGTGCTTTTTAATATGTTCAGCTTTTTAACTCCGGTTCTGGGTATCCAAAATCAGGTTCTCATGCCTATACAGCAAGCATTTTGCCAACTGAACCATGTCCTCAACCCTATAAACATCTTTGGTTTTTTGTTTTTTTCTTTTCCAGGGCTGGGGCTTGAACTCCAGTCCCTACGTGTGTTAAGCAAGTGTTCTACCACTGAACTATGTTCCCACCCCCATAACTTGTATTATAGTATATTGTTATACTATTCTATGACCAATTATTGTTATCAATCTAGTCTTACCTAATTTATGTCAAACTTTGTCATAAGTATGCATATATAGAAAAAAACCACAGAGTATTCAGGTTCACAACTGGCAGTTTTCATAGGGTTGTCTTAGAACAAACCCCAATAGATGAGCAGAAACAAATACTGTAATGTCAACCGTGAAAGCTTTGGGGGAGGGGTATAGTGAAAAATGCTCAGCTGTAGGTAACACATGAAGGAAGCAAGAAAGCTGACTTCCGGTCTCAGCGCTTCCACTTCCTTCACAGAGGATGGAAGCGGTTTGAGACGAGTGCATTATCTACGCAGGTACAGCTTCACATCTGTCCCGCACTGGGTCTTCCCTCTATCTTAGCCTAAGCTATGGATACAGTGTAACCACTCATCACTAGATAAATGCTTGACAGAATGAACAAGTGGATGAGAAAATGAAAGGTAGAGAAAGGAAGAGGAGAGGAAAATGAAATGGCGAGAGAACCAGGAAAGACAAAGCCTCCACTATCCCCAGCTGGACTAAAGGAATGTTGTGAGGGCTGTGAGGTCAGAGTAAAACCCTCAGCTCGCTGTCTCTATTCTGGAATCTCTTAGGATTTCTAGTTTGCCTGCTCCCAGTGCTGTGCTGTCTCCTGTGCCCTTAAGTCTCCCAACAGCAGGACAGCAAGACCCCTGAGTGCTGCAGATTCTCAGTCCACAGTTTCGGCTGCTTCCCCCCAGGACATCTCATCCCTGGACTTCAGAGCGTCCTGCACTAAATCAGACCTTTGTCTGCTGGAGTGCAATCTCAGCTCCTGAAGAAAGAAGCAACAGTCATTGATCGAAGACTTTTGCCTTAACTCCCTACCCCTTACCCCATCTCCACAATGGACCATTTTGCAGACAATAGCCATCATCACAGCCTTTGTGCAGGCCCAGGCATCCTGAAATTGAGCCTTCAATCTCCTCACAGACTTGCACAGGAAATGGAAAATCTATGCCTGTCCCCAATAGCTCAGTGGCTGTTGGTTCCAAAGCACACGGGAGACCTGTTTCTTGGGCTGCAGAGGGGTTGGATAACCTGTTATCGCCTGGGCAAGCAGAGATCTTTCTCCCACAGTCACTCTGCTGGGTGGGATTAACCCACGACCCCTCTCCTATATGACCTAGCTACCAGCTACAAGACAGAAACAAGATAGTATGCTGTCTGCTGGGTCAACCCTGGATAATTCCAAGCCCCAGTGTCCTGTTGCAGGAGGGTCCCCAAGAGAAGAAAGCACTCTCAAGGAACTAGGATTCTGAGAAAGGAAGTCAGACAAGTGGATTCTCCTCCTGAGCACAAAGTCAACCTGAGGTCAGAGACACCCCTCTTTCCAATGCCCAAAGGACGGCCATGAATTCTTCTGACTCATCCATCCAAAAAGTCACTTCTGCCTAAGACTCTGTCTGGTCCTCAGAGGGACTCCCCAGCTATGTTAAACAAAACCTTAAATATTTGAGGTAGTTGGAGACCTCTATTCAGAAAAGGGACATTAGAAAATACAACGAACAGACTGTTAATTTTTGTTAAGTATGATGATGTAATTTATACAAGAAAACATTTATTTTTCAAAGTGTGCTCTGCTGATATAGAATGGCATAATATCTGGGATTTTCTTCAAAACACTTTAGCACAGAGGATTAAAAAAAAAAAAGGAAATGAAATGTGTGATAAGACAGAATCTAGGCCCGCAAAATGAGACACTGTGATTGATTAATGATGTCTGCCACAGCAGGGGCAGAAGGCAGGGGATGGTGACAAGATATTAGTTACATGTCCACCGTCCCGGCTGGCCCCTCATTTGAGGGACAAACGTCTGCTCTGCTCCTCGGGCTTCCTCAAATGATGCCTTTGTTATGGATTGATTAGCTAGGAGTTAATATGGTTTTTAACAATCCATTTTATTCTGTTTCTTCTCTGAGACAAGACTAAAACAAAAACTATTGAGGTCTCAGCTCAGCAACTGTTATTATTCAGTGAATTTTATATATGAATGCAGACTTTGTTTTTGTTTCACGTTTAAAGGACTTCTGCTCTCCTTTCTTTCAGGGAAGAAGTGATGTCCTTAGCTGTCTGTACCGTAGCAGGCACTGTGAGGAGTCAACACTCCGCTCACTTGTTAACCGCAGCACACCCCCACAATCCCCGTGAGCTAGGGCTGTGTGGACCCTCATTCAGGCCAGGTGACAAACAGTCACACAGGGTCACCCAGATGAGACCTGATGAGTGAGGAGCTCACCTCAAGCTCTCTGATTCCAAAGACAGTGGTCAGACCGTCTGCTTTTCTGCCTCTCGCTGAATGCCTGGACAGGGGACTGCTGCAATTTGAGGGCACAAAAAAGATGAAGAGAACAAGATAGCTCAATAAGTAAAAGGTACCCACTGCCATACTTGAATGCCTGAGTTCAAGCCGAGCGACTGAGGTGATGGAAAGAGAGAGCCAACTTCTGCCCATTGCCCTCTGACCGCCATACAGGCACGTGTGTGTGTGTGTGTGTGTGTGTGTGTGTGTGTGTGCGCGCGCGCACGCGCGCATGTAAAGAGAGAATACTGGAAGCTTGAGGATTAGAAGATGAAGAGCAGAAGGGGCCAGGGTAAAGTTCTGTCTGAGAGCAGGTATCTAAGGGATGCTGAGCTTGCTAACAATGGCAAAGGGAAGCCCCAGGAATATCCTGCCCAGGAGAGGGGACACTTGTGGAGAGACTGAGCCCGTCTGCTCTAAGCCACCAAGATGGCCTTCTGAGTGTTGGGATTGCTGGTGTGAGCCACAACACCCAGATAATTCCCATCAGGTATGGCAGAGGTGGTTTTCTTGTTTCAGAATGATAGAAGCAGAATCAAAATTTTCGTGTGGCTTTCGTTGTTTCTGTAGGGATCAAATTTCCATCAGAAATGGGGTGTCTCGCCTGTTGTACTTGGGCAGGGGGGTACCTTCAGTTCAAAATATAAAATCCTAAATGTAGGCATCAAAGGCATTCTACTGGAAATGAAATTCATGAAAACGAGGAGGAGGCAGTGTTGGTTTTCTAGAATTTTCTGTGCTCCTTGCTTCTACTTTTCTTTGCTTCCTTTCCCTTTTGGAAGACCTCCAAGAGTTTTTAAAAGAGATTTCTGTGAACGGTTTGTGATAGTTTGAGGTGGGGGGTATGAGTGTAACACCAGTGAGAAGTTGAAAGGCAGGTCAGGGATTTCTTGTACCTGAGTTTGTGGGGACTGGGCAGGAGCATCTACTCTGAACTGTCTCAGCAAACACACCTAGCTACAACCACAGTTTTGGCACAGACGATTTGTGTGTGCCTGGCATCTGTTTTGCTTGTTACAGCTTGGATGTGAAATGTCCCCACTGGCCTCATGTGTTTGATCACTTGGTCTCCAGCTGGCGGCACTGATTTGGAAGGTTGTGGAACCTTTTAGGGGAGGAGCCTCACTGGAGGAAATGGGTCTCTGGGGACAGACAGCCCTTGAGGTTTGATAGTGGCTTGCTGCCTCCCTTCCTTCCTGAGGATTCGAAGTGACCAGCCACTTCTGTCTCCAGGAATGGTTACTAGGACTTCACGAAAAAGCCTTCCATGTGTGATGAGGCTGGAGAGATGGCTCAGTGGTTAAGAGTGCTTGCTGCCTAGCCTCGAGAACCAGAGTTTCAATCTTGGCACCCACATAACAAGCCACATGTCCCAGTGCACTCCTGTGACCCAGCTTCAATGGAGGCAGAGACAGGAGGTTCCCTAGGCCTTGTTGGCTTCAAGCAAAGCCAAGGAAGAGTGAGCCCCAGGTTCAGAGAGAGACCTTGCCTCAAAGAAACACATGGAGAGTGATTAAAGAAGACACTTGAAGTCAAAGCTTCTGGCCTCAATGCCTGTGCATATGTACCTACACATATCTGTGATGCATGCACTGCACACACACATCTCTTACATGTAAATAAATAAACAAGTAAATCTTCTAATAAGATTTCCATGCATCTAAATTCCACAACATTCCAAAATACAGTCTCCTTTAAATCTAGAGAGTGATGGTCCAAGTTCCCAAATGGTCTGAAAGAAAGCCTGGCCCTTCGTCAGTTTATCTCCCCAAGGATGTCTGAAACATCCATGACTATCCCTGTATCCCACGAAACAGTCCTGGTTTGTCATGTGAAACTCAAGCAGCCGCCTGGCTTTCAGCAGCTAGGTCCTACATTCCCATTGCTTTTCCTCTGGGTGATTTCTGCTCTCATAAAAGTCCCATCCTAATTCCCCCAAGCACATCTAAGACCAGATGGTCACATTCAAGAAAGCTTTGTGGAAGGCTCCCAGAAAAGGGTTGCAGTGGCAATCCCACTACGCCGTCAAGGTATCTCCTCTGCTCCAGGCCTGCTCTGGCTCATTTTTCGTGACTGGGATTTTATTCCCCACCCCAGTCTTCTCTGGGATCCAGAAAAAGAATCATGAAAACTATCTCCCCACCCTGCTCCCCATGAAGCTCCCCAAGTGGCAACACACTGCTGCTGCCTTGTAAGATGGTCTCGTGACTTGCCGCACCCAGAAAGGAGGGTTTGCCATGAGGCTGTGGAATCAATGTCACGTTAAAAGATTCGTCTCAGTTGGCAGAGGGTTTGCCTAGTACACACAAAGCCCTGGGTTCGAGCTCCATCTCTACGTAAGCCTAACAGTGTGGCACATGCCTGCAATCCTAGTACTTTCAAGGTGAAGGCAGAAGAACCAGGATATCAAGGTCATTAGCAACTACATCAAGAGATGAAGGCAAACTTGAGGTACTCAGGATCCTGTCTTGAAATTTGTTAATCAGTCAATCAATTAATTAATTAAAAGATCTGTCTTGAATTCAGATGTAATTTGCCTTCGAGTTAGTGGCAACTTTTCGCTCAAAAAACTTCCCCAGGGAGTTATGGGTTCTGAAAACAGCTCTGAACTGTCTGTACCAAGTTCTGCCTTGCTAACTGGAGGTTGTCTTCAGATGAAGCAGCAGGGAGGACCCATGCTGCCCTGGCCAGGTTCTGTCTTTATGATCTGTTCTTTCACACCTGTCTCCGAGAAGCACACCCGGTGTCTGTGCCCTTGCTCTTTTACAGCTGCGCTTCCCTGCTGGGCAGCCAGGAAGTTTTGCACCAGACTTTTGATGTGCACTAGAGAAAGGGCCTTTGAGGGCTGCGGCAGGTGGCCTTGTGGCCTTGGGAAGGAAGAGAAGAAGTAGAGTCAGGGGGACAGTAAGTGACAAAAGGCAGGATCGCCCCCAGTGTCACCCCCTAGGGAAAGAAGAGAGCAGAGCTCTCAGAGTTGTCCATGGCACCTTCAGCAGTCTGTGTGGCTCGATTTCATGGGATCCATTGTGTGTGGTTGGTTGGGGGCAGGGCCAAGGCTGATGCTCTGAGGAATGTCATACTTTCTCATTTTGAAAAATTTAAAGCCTCTTACCCTGATGTGTCTTCCTCTCAACTCCTTATCATCCAGCAAAGCACAGCCTCTGCATTTGCATCTGGCTCATTCTCGTGGCTGTTTTGTTATTTTGTTTTGTTTTAATGTTGTTTGGGGTTTTGACACTTTGTGGGTGTGGGGGGAACGTTTCTGTTGTTGTTTGCGGTTTTTGAGTCAGGGGTCTTACCATGTAGCCCATGTTGACCTCAAACTTACAATCCTCCTGCCTCAGCCTTCCAAGTAACTGGGCCCACAGGCTTGAAAATTATATGCTGCAACTGCTACTTCATCATCCATACACTTCACCAAGAGTGCTGACTTTGAATGATGGTGAACATGAGTTTGGGTCTTTGGTGCCTCTAGCCAGCATTTCCCATACAGCTGTGTGACTACTATTACTTAAGAGAATTTCTGCTGAAGACCCAACCTTGGCTAGCAGCCACCCCTTTCCCCATTTGGCTACCTTGATTCCCATTTGAGTGACACTGCTCCCTGGACAGCCCCTGCTTTCTTGGGAATTAGACCCAGGAGTGGGGCCTGATGCCCTATGCCTCAAACATAGAAGCCATCATCATAAAAACACCTTCAAGTGTTACCAGTGCAGGGTGGGGCCAGGAACCTTCAGGTTTTTGGCCTCTTATCTCCAGAGAATTGAAAATAAAGGCTCACACAGACTTGCAAAATAACGCTATTTGGAGCTAAATGATGGTGCACATTAAACAAGGATACGTGATCAAGGTTACATGTCCAGGACAGTGGGACACGTGAATGAAGATGCTCAAGGTATTTTTTTTCATTAGGTTGTTACTAAGGAGCATCACAGTGGGCTGCTCAGCTCCAGGGACTGACCTGACTAAGGTAGCAAAGGAACAAAGAAAGGACAGACTCAGAGACCCAGAGAGAAGCTAGGATCTGGTGTACTGGACTCTGATAGAGGAACTGCAGCACCCTGGTGTTGGGATCCTTAAGCAGACATCTTTACTGCCAGCCCTCAGAAACCCGATGAACTGGTTATCCAGCATCTGTGAGGCTACCTGCAAGACCACCCGCTGACCACCGAAAACTACCTGCGCATGCTCTGGGTCTTTACAAGAGAACTTGAAGCTCCTCCTCTCTCTCTCTTTCTCTCTTTCTCTCCTGCTTTGTCCAGAGATGTTCTCTGTGACCCCCTCCCCTTCCCCTAATAAACCTCCCACGTGGAACCAGTCATGTGGCATGATTTGTGAACCCGACACGTAACTCTTCGGCACGATTCTATCACCTGGAAGCTCAGCATGTTCCTTACAAACAGTTGACTAGGGAGACAGGCTTTATTACGTTGTCTTAGCTCAGGTTTCTGAGAAGAGACAAAATGACCACAGCAGTTCTTAAAAGGAAAGCATTTAATTGGGGGCTGGCTTATAGTTCAGACGGCTGGTCCTTACTGTCATGGCGGGAAGCATGGTGGTACGCATGGTGGCACCCAGGCAGAGATGGTGCTGAAGAGGTAGCTGTGAGTTATACATCCTGATCCGCTGGCTGCAAGAAGAGAATGAGAACTAGACCTGGCATGAGCATCTGAAACCTCAAAGCCCACCCCCCAACGACAAACTTCTTCCAACAAGGCCATACCTCCTAATAGTGCCACTCCCTGTGAGCCTCTTGGGGCCATTTTCATTCAACTACCACAGTCATACAGTTAAATCAAGGAGACAGGTTTAGCTAATCTCGGTAGGAGCCGTCTTTTGGGCTTTACTTATCTTGGGGGAAAAGCTTAGTAGACAATTTCTGCATGTACTATCAACATTTGCGCTCAGACCGGAGGAAGACTTTGACATCTCTCTGAACCTCGCCTGGGGGAAGGATTTGCCAAGTTCCCATTGGTCCTTAACATGGTTGTCAACAATGCACATCCACAAGGTGCTTTCCACAGGGTGCAGTTTGGGTAGTTCTCTACTTTGACTGATAGATCAGGTTACCACAATTCTTACTCAATTGCACATGTCCTATCCCATAATAAATCTGGCTTTAATTATATGCAGGCTTAATTAATGCATAGGCATAAGATGTAACTAGGAGGTTCTCCCTAAAAGATTACTTAGAGGACACAGAGTTTGCCTGCACCAAAAACCTGCTCAAGCTGTCTTGGCCATTCTAGTCTTCACATCCAGACCTAAAGAATATACTTGAATAGAAACTTTGTCAATTTTATTGCTACCAGGGGCAGGGAAATTCATGCTATTATCCAAAGACGGGAATGAGTGCAGCCTGATGCCAGTGTCTAAGGATCCGGAGGTTACTAGGTGTCTTGTTTGAAGAGGAATGTGGATGTGTGTGTGTAGTACTTATAGGTGAGAGAACTAAGAGCCAAATAAGTATTGCAAGAGTAACATGTCTTTATTATTCAACCATAACGTTTAACATAAATAGATTAATTTCTCAATTAAAATATATGAACTGGTAGAATAAAACAAACAAGAAAAGACCCAATGGTATACTGCCTACAGGAAACTCAGTTCAACAGTAAAGATGCATAGATTGAAGGTCAAGATATAGGAGGAAATGTAGTTCTGGCAAGCAGAAAGGAAAGAAAAAACAAGTCAGGGCATCAGTATTTATATCAGGTAAAATAGACACAATAGATTTTAAGTCAAAAGCATAATTTTTAAAAACTGACAAAGAAGGTCAAAACTGACAAAGAAAGTTAAGGCCAATGTACACTGATAAAAGATTAATCCATGAAGCGTAAAGAACGTGTGTGTGTGTGTGTGTGTGTGTGTGTGTGTGTGTGTGTGTGTGTGTATCCAGGACTGGAGCACACAGTTACATAAGCCAAACACTTTTTCAGTGGACAAATCAGCCAGACCCCTCCCCCTTGAAAAAAAAGTTGAAGTACACTACAGTATACACTTGACTAAATGATATACCAGAAAGTTACCGCACATCTCATTCAATAGCTGCAGAGTTCAACACAGACTTCTCACCAATACATGAAACATTTTTCAAGACAGGCTAGTCACATGTTAGGGCAAATGCAAGCTTCAGCAGATCAAATAAATAAAATAATAATGTGAATTTTTTACCACAAGATAATAAAAATAGAAACCAATAAAAAACTTTTAAAATAGTGAGACAAACACTTGGAAATTAAACAACATTCCCTTGACTGATACATAGGTCAATGAAGAGATCAAAGGGACACTGAATTTTTCTTTAAAAAAATGAAAGTACAACATTCCATTGGTATGGGATACAACAGAAGCAGTAGTAAGATGGGAGAGCCTACTTCAGAAAAGGAGAGGAAGAAGAGAAGGTATAGAAGGAAGAGGAAGAGGAGGAGTAGGAGGGAGAAGAGGAGGAAGTAGAGGAGGAAAAATAGAAAAGAAAGAGAAGTAAGAGAAAGAAAAGGAGAGAGGAGAAAAAGAGGAAGATTTCCAATGATCAACTTGATTATGCAACTCAAGAAATCTGAAAAGCAAGAACAAGCATAAATTAGAAGGAAATAAATAATTAACAAGGATAAGGACTGAAATAAACTGAAACTATAAAAATACAAACCAACAAAAAAATGAATAGTTGGGTTGTCTTTAAGTAAACAAAATCGAGGCCCTCATCACCACCAATAACCACAACAAAACACCTTTAGCTACACTAGCTGCTGTGGCTGTCATATGAAATTCTCCTCCACTGGCTCAGGGGTGGAAACCCTGGTCCCAGCTGCTGGTTCTACTTCAGAAGGTGGTATAAATTTTCTAAGGCAGGACCTGGTTGGAAGGAACAGGTCCCTGGGTATACCATTGAAGGGCAGCATGTCCCTGGTCCTGGGCTGTTTCTGCTTCCTGTCTTCTGTGATGGGAACCCTCTACTCCACCTTGCCCTTCTATCATGGTTTTCCACTTACCACAAACTGAGGGCAAATGGAATAAGCCAACCACGAATGCAAATAAAGTTTTTCCTACTTTTATGTTGTTTTCTCCGGTATTTGACACAGTGACAAACTAACACCCAAACTAAGGGTGCAAACCCAAATAAAATCAGACAAACAACACCACAGAAACACAAAGGGTCACTGGGGTCCCTCAGGGAGGACAGCATCAGCAAACAGGGAAACCAAGGAAAAGCGAGCAAATGTCAGGTATGTGTAATCTACTGAAACTGGACCACGGGACACTGCAAATCGCAATATACTAATGACAAAATCAAATACATGATAAAAGCCTTCCATATACTCATAGTCAAATATTTTCTTAATTATCTGTTATTCTAATTCCCACAAGATCAACAGAAGAGCACTGGGAAATGAAAATTTCAGATAATCCTAAAGGATCCAAAACAGAAAAGTCATGGGAATCAAGAAACAGGGAAAAGCAAAGAATTGGCTTATTCCACTCAGCATAACATCTTCCACCTCAGGCTGGGTGTTCATGTCTCATCTTTATTCATTAGTCTGTTGATGGACAGTTGGGTTTTCTTCATACCTGGCTGCTACGAACAATGTTGCAGTTAGCATGGAGATGCAGCTATGTCTGAGATCTTAATTTCATTTCTTGTATATGTGTGTGTGTTGCTGGGAGTTTTGCTGTCCGAGTCTTTAGATTTCACTGCCTAGTCTGTTTTGGGTTGCGCTATCAATGCAGTGTGAGATGCAGTCCAGTGTCATTTTTCTGCCCAATTTTCCCGGCCCTGCTTGTTGAAGTGTTGCTGTTTCTCTAATGCATCAACTTATTTTTAGGCTTTCTGTTCCAAACCATTGGCCTGCACATGTGTGTCCACATCAGGCTTGTTTTCTATTCCTGCAGGTTTGTGATCTACACTGAAAACACTGGGAGCGCCGACCTCACCATTCCGGCTGAAGATGGTTCTGGCTGAATCATTTTATGATTCTAATGTTCAACATCTGTCTCTCACTAATGCGGTTACGTTTGTTCCTGGGTATTTTATTCTCTTCTCCTTTTGAGACAATTCATCAATGGTATACAGAAAACTCAGTAGCTTCCATATATTGATTTCATGTTGTGAGACTGCATTGACTTAGTTCATCTGCTCTAACAGGTTTTTATTTGTGGAAATGAAGTTAGCATCTCAGAGGTTGCTACACCTCTACACTCATTGTGACATTATTCGTAATAGCTGAGATATGAAAATAATGTAAATGTCCATCCGCAGATTCATTTTTGGCCCTGGCTGGAAGACATCCCACTGAGTGAAGTAAGCCAGCTGCAGAAGGAAAGCACTGCATGGAATCTAACCTGTGGGATCGGAAGCCCTCCCTTTCACAGAAGCGTGAAATAAAGAGGTCACCAGGGGCTCGGGGAAAGAGTGCATGGGAGGCTGTTAGCTAGTGGTGCTAAGTTAACAGGATGAGGAGGATCTACAACTCTCATGCACAACCTGGAAGGTACATTTAACAACAACATATGAAATTCTTGGAATTGGCTAAGAGGGTAGCATGTTTTCTCCGAGGGGAAAGAAGGAAAGGAAACAAATGATAATGGAGGTGAGGTGAGAGATACACTAACTAGCCTGACTGCAGTGATGACATCATGATCCACACAGATGAGATGAAAGCATCATGGCATGCTTTGCAGACATGTGACATTCCGTCCGTCAGGTACAGCTTAACAATGTTGGGAAGCGTCTCAAGCCGCTGTCACTGTGGGTGTAAATCACCTCAGCAGCAGGCATACTGAACCTGGAACGACGCAGAGACTGGCATAGTCTAGACACCAATGAATAACAAGCAGCGCTGTCCTGGTTTCATTTCTGTGATCAAATATACTGTCCAAAAGCAACTTAAGCGGACTGGAGAGATGGCTCAGAAGTTAAGAGCACTGGCTGTTCTTCCAAAGGTCTTGAGTTCAATTCCCAGCAACCACATATTGGCTCACAACCATCTACAATGAGATCTGGGGCCCTCTTCTGGCATACAAGCACACATGAATGAAGAAGACTGTGTACATGATAGATAGATAGATAGATAGATAGATAGATAGATAGATAGATAGATAGAGCAACTTATGAGTCCAAATTACAGTCCATTGTGGAGCTGTCAATGCATGAATTTCAAATGACCAGTCACAACCATATTCACAGTCAAGAGCAGAGATAAATGAATGAATGCTAACTCATTTGCTTGTACTCAGCTCAGTTTCTCCTCTCTTATGGTTTGTGAACCACTTCCTAGGGAATGGTGCTACCCACAGTGGGCTGGCTCTTCCAACATCAATTTAAGTCTTCCAACATCAATTTAATGTGGGTTACTCACAGGGCAACCCAATGTAGACAATCCCTCATTGAGATTCTTCCCAGGTGCTTGAGGGTTTTGTCATGTTAACAATTACAGCTAACCATCACAGACTTGGTGGGTCCTCAATAAATTGGAAATAAAACTTACATGTGAACCAGATGTATGCCCTGGAGAGTTAAGAGAAGACTCTCACAGATATGTGTGTGCACTTGTGTTATAGCATCATTATTCATAATAAACAAACCGTAGTCCCAGCACGGGTGGTTCGATGTCAGGTGAGTAAATGCCATTCTGTTTATATGTGCAATAGAATATTATTCAGCCTTTCAAAATGAATTCTGTTAAAGGGAGGAAACTCTGACACGTGGTACCACAGCAGTGAACCTTGGGGTTCACTGTTTGGGTTTGGACATGGCTTGAGGGCCTCACACAAGAGTGTGGGGGCACTTAGTGCCTACTGCAGCAGTGCTGAAAGGTGGTGGAATCTGTGAGAGGCGGAGGCTTCCGTGAATCCTCATGTCAGTGGGAGAGTCACCTCAGAGAGGACTAACAGTGCACGCAACTTCCAGGTCCTGAGTCGTCCTCACTTCCTGTTTCCAGATGTGAAACTTTCCTCCTGGTCCCTGTTGGAACTCCACTTGTTAGGGCCTCTGCAGAGGCTAAACCAATGTGGCTGTCAATCTCACACCTTCAGCCTCTAGAGCTCTGAACAAAATAAACCCCTTTTCTCTACCAACACAATCGTGCCTCGGGCGTTTGGTTATAGTAGCTGTGATGATTAAACTTCACTGTGTAAAACCCTGGGAGACAAATCTCTGTGAGCCTTTCTAGAGAGGCTTAACTCAGGAGAGAAGATCCACCTAAAATGTAGTCAGCACGCCCTGTGGGCTGGGTGCCCAGACTGAACAAAATGAGGAAAGAAAGGAAATAAACTGAACACCAACATTTCTCTCTCTCTCTCTGCTTCCTGACTGCAGAGGCCACACTCCAACCTCCCCTCTATGCCTGACTGTGTTACCTCAAACTGGGAGCCAAAAACACCACTTCCCTTCAGTTGCCTTTGTCAGCTTTTTTTTTTTTTTTTTTCGCAATGAGAAAAAGGAACTGATACAGTCTTGGAACCCTGCTAGAATCGCATTAGACCAAGCGACACAAGCCAGTGGCTAAAGCAGACACTGCATGGCTCCACCCATTCATCTCAAGGCATAGGATTCAGAGAAAGCCTGGTGGTAGTTGCCAGGAGCTTGGGGAGGGGACCGTTCCACTCCAAACATAGATGGAAGGTGATGACATCCCCAACTATGGAGTGCACTGAATGTCCCAGAACTTAACTTAATAGTGGATAAGGCAGCAAGTGCTTCGCTTTCTGATTTTACCATTTTTTTTTCAATTAAAAAACCGAAACCGCCTTGGTAGGAAAAACTCAGGTTAATGGTGACAGAGGGAGAAAGATGAGGGACTGAGCTGCAAAAATGGCTGAATGTTTAGGGACAAAAACACAGCTACACTGGGAAAGGTGCCCACACTGAGCCATGAAATGGTGCACTTTCAGTGTGCTCTGGGGCCTGTTTGAATGAGTCAGGAGGGTGAAGAGAAGTATGCCCATGCCTAGCTATCCTGGGGCTGAGCAGATGTCAGCATCCTGGGCATTTTATGGGGCTGTGTTCCCCAAGTCTGCTACAACAGTAAGACATTAAATGTAAATTTCTTGATGCTAAGGAAATTTCAAAACGATAATATAAATTCCAGGGATACTGTAGATACAGCTAGAGAATATGAACAGATGGAGGTGAAACACTGGCAGGCCTGACCCAGGAGAGGCATCCCGGCCCTCGGGCAGGCACAGGAAGCCTCTAAACCAAAGCCTGTTTCCCTCCTCATGTGATTCTCCCTTTCAGTGTTCAGAGGAAATACAGCTGCAGTGTTTTCACTGGGGAAGGTGGGTGCACACTGGAGCACTTACTCAGTGAAGGCACCTTAGAAAGCTGTTGCCTTTCTCGTTCTTTGTGCAAGAACAGCTAGTGGCTGACACATCAGACCTAAGTGGGAATGCCTTGAGGACAGGAAGGGATCAGTGTCTACCTTGATGATAAAGCAATGCATGCACCAGCTCCCTTAGGCAGGAAGCTTTTTTCCCAAAGTTGAGCGTACTCTTTCAAAACTCTGCAAGGCTGGGCTAGAGAAATGGTTCAGTGGCTAAGAGCACTTGCTTCTCTTCCAGAGGACCTGGGTTTGGTTCCCAGTTCCCATGTGGCAGCTCGCAATAGTCCTTGCTTCCACTTCTAGGGGCTCTAGCATTCTCTCCTGCCCACTGAGGACACATGATACAAGCATGTACATGCAGGAAAAATACTCAAACATATAAAAATAAGTGAATCTTAATAACCTAACAATTCCTACTCATAACAAGACTAACAATTCCTACTCATAACAAGGTCAGTGTTGGTTACAGGTTGGTTACTGAGTCCTCTGGCAAGCTGGCATTTTCTGAGCTGACATTGCCCAGAAGAGAGAGAATCCCAGCATCCCCATGTGGACAGAGAGTGGGTTTGTGTGGTCATCTTTCCACACCGTTGTCTTAACAGAGAAGCCTCCCAGACTTCAGCTTTCAACCATAGAGTAGATGTGTTTCCCCCTATTCTTTTTGTTAATAAAACTGAACCCATGGGAACTGGCTGAATCAGAGTGGATTCTTGAATATCTGTGCCGACAAACTGAAATTAATAAAGCTGGAGGCTCAACAAAGAAGGATGCTTACACCTTTGCCTGACTATGACTATCAGAGAACCCTATCACAACCACAACTAGCACAAAGGCCATTATAGCTCCACCAAAAAGAGAGTGATGGCAAGGATATCTGTTGGTAAGTATCTGCTCAACATCGAAATACTGTGACCTTTACTAGGAACCAAATGGACCAAAGAGAATTTATTCCAAACACCTTGTTATGCCTTTAATAGTCACCTTTTAGGTTGACCACACTCCCATAAATGGCCATCTCCCCAGCCCTAAAATTAAAAAATCCCACATGTTCAGCCAAAATGAAATAATAAAGCAACAACAAAAGAGAAAATAAAACTACAGTGATAGTCTTGACAACAACTACACTACAGTGTAGTCATGACAACAACTACACTAAATGTAAATGGTTTAAATACTCCAAAGCAAAAGATGAAAATTTGTAGGGAAAAAAAATTTAATAGCCCAACTATGTGATGTCTATAAGGAATTCATTTCAAAAATAATAATACAAGCAGGTTCGAAGTAAATAGAGCAGAAAGATGTCATGTGATTATCACTCAAAAGGAGACAGTGACTGTTGGAGCAATGTCAGATAAAATATACTCCCGTAAAATTGACAGAGGCAGAAATCAACGTCATATACACTCATATGAAGATGAGTTTAGCAAAAGTACATGATGAATCTACATTGCATGCACCCAGTGGAAGAGCTTTGATGCATATGTACCCATTATAAAAGCAACTGTAAGCCTCAATCAAAAAAAGTTTATTCTCAGAATGATAGACTGGTTCAGTATTTGAAAACTCTTCTGTGCTATTCTTCTCATCAACAGGCCAAGGAAATGCTACTAAAGCCTTTTTAACAGTTAATGGTGGAGCAGCTGTTATCCACATGCCTTCTAACACCTGCTATAAAAGTCCACTCAATATATCAACCCAAACATAAGACACAAAACTCTGAATATGTTTATAAGGAAACAAGAAAGGCAATCTTCTGAGCTATGCTTGGTGGCGACTTCTTGGACATGACACCCAAATCATGACTCATGAAAAAGAAATGTTAGTAAGTCGAAGTTCACCAAAATTATAAAATTTACTTCAAAGAGAGCCATGAGAGATGATGCAGTGGTTCAGTTATGATGTGTGTACTTGTTGTTCATGCAGAAGACCCAGGCCCAATGCCCAGCTCACAAAACACCCACAAGCAAAACAAACCAGTTCACAGAACAAAGACAAGTTACAAACTGAAAGAAAAAATCAAAAGCAGATGTCTGCTAAAGGACTAATACCTGAAATACACAAAGATTTCTCAAAACTCAGCAGTGTGCCTCCTCACACACTTAGTGTTACTGTAACATTCAATTATAAGGGACAGTGGGTACAAAGGACAAGGAGAAGCAGGGACCCTTGTGCACTGTTGGACGGAATGTGAAGTGATGGAGGTGCTATGGAAAACAACAGGGTGGCCCTCAAAAAAATTAAAAATAAGCCAGGCAGTGATGGTACATGCATTTAATACCAGCACTTGGAGGGCAGAGATAGGCAAATCTCTGAATTTGAGGCCAGCCTGGTCTACAGAGTGAGTTCCAGTACAGCTAGGACTACACCGAGAAACCCCATCTCAAAAAAAAATAATAATAATAAATTAACTTTTAAAGGAGCATATGACCCAGCAGTTCCATTACTGACCCCCTCCAAAAAAAACCTGAAAGCAGAGTCTCAAAGAGATGTCTGCACACCTTCATCCTCGGAAGCATTGTTTTCAACGGCAAAAGGTAGAAACTCAGAGCCAGCGACAGAAAAATGGATGAATGAAATGTGATGGACACACAGAAGACTAGCATTCGGCCTCAAAAAATAAGACAAGTCTGACACATGCTTCCACATCAATAAACCCTGAGAAACTTACACAGAGTGAATAAGCTAGTCACCAAAGATAAGCATACACAACTCCGCTCGTAAAAACATCCAGTACAGTGAAAGTCTTAGGAAGAAGGAAGGAAGTTATCAGGGGTTAGGTGGAGAAAACGGAGCGTTGTGTAAAGGGCAGAGAGCTTCAGTTTTGTAAGAGTAGAATGTTCTGGGAATTACTGTGTGATCATAGAAATACAGAGTGCTCATGAACTGAGCACTTTCAGATTATTAGAAGAGGGGTTAGGACATGGCTCAATAGGCAAAAGCACTTGCCACGCAAGCCTAACTGAGGTTAGATGCCCAGAACCCGTATGAAAGCTGGGCACAATAGCACACGTGTCTATAATCTCTATAATTCCAACGTCCCTGCAGAGAGAAGGGAGGTAGAGAGGGGAGAATTCCCAGAAGCGAAAGCCAAGAGCATTCGATGAACCATGAGAGGTGATGCCTCAAACAAGATAGAAGTTAAAGACCCATGCATGAGCTTGTGCTCAGACTTCCACATACGTGGCTTCACAAACACATACATACACAGAAAATATTAACGGCCAGTTTTATTGTGTACATCCTACTATAACTTTTAGAGACTCAGCCAACGAGGAAATAGAAGAAATGAACATGCATTTTACCAAAGATAATATAAAAGTATCAAATAAGCCCATAAACTTCAACAGCCCTACCCACTGGAGAAGGCGAATTAAAACTTCACAGACGCCTGGCACAGCAGGGCATGGCTGTCCTGCCAGTACTTGGGGTAGGGGTAGAAGAATTGGAACTCAAGGCTAGCTTTGGCTATATAATGAGTTGGAAGCCAGCCTGTGCTGCATAGACCCCAAAACACCCTTCCAGTCGGCAGCCACAACAAGTGCTGGTAAGGACGCAGAGAAGCCAGGTGTCCCCTGTTCTGCCAGGGGGATGCGTGTAAGATGGCACCATCCTCAGGGGAATAGTGGAGACGCTTCCTTAAAAGTTAAACACACCATGAAGCACGCAGTTCTGTGCTTCTGCCCCTGGGCTCCTGTCCCAGAGAAATGAACCGGGAGCCTACAAATCCACAGCCCACCTTTGGAAACAACCAAGATGTTCTACAACAGGAGAATGTTTAAACGCCCTGGTGAGTCCATGCCAGGAGCAAGAGGGGAAAAATGGCTGGAGCTACATGTAGCTCAAGGTCAGAGTGGGGACAGAGCCAAGCTCCAAAGTCTCGGGATATATAATCTCACTTAAATAAAGCTCCTTGACAAATTAATCCTTTAAGTTAACTGGCACAATATTCTTTAAAATACCAAATAATAAAAATGAAGATTGGGGCAATGATTGCCAAGGTTTGGAGAGTGAAGAGATTCTGACCACAGGGTGGGGGTGAGGAGACACACTGGCTCTGTGTCTTAATTGTGCTGGCTATACGATCTGTACAAGATTTAAAAAGAACTCCATAGAGAGAATCCACACTTTTCGCTAAGGCCGATGTCCAGTTTGGATGCTGTGCCACAGTTAAACAAGATGGTTAAACATATGAGGTGGGGTCATGGGGCCTCTCTCCACTGCCCATGCTATTTCTTATGTCTCCATAGTTATTTCAAAATAAAACAAAGATTAAGAAGTCCTAGACAGGGCTGGGGATGTGGCTCAGTTGGTAGACTATTTACCATGCACAAAATCTTGGGTTCCATTCCCAGCACGTCATCACTCAAGTGTGGTGGCGCACACCATAATTCCAGCACTTGGGAGGTGGAAGCAGGAGGATCAGAAGTTCAAGGTCATCCCCAGCTACCTAGCAAGTCCCAGGCCAATTTGGGCTATGTGAGACCCTGACTCAAAAAATAAAAGGAAAATTGTCTGAACCCGACAGTGGCCTTTTTCTACTGGCGTGTGAGTCTGGGTGAGCCTCGTGCTGCCGGGGACGTTACTAGGCACTCTGTCACCTTTCTGGCAGATTCAGAGGCATCTCTCAGCCGCCATAAACCACTGCCGCTTGTGCATACGTGCTGGTGCGAGCCCAAGTGCATGCTGGGCTGTGGCTGAGAAGCAAACAGCCTGGATTCTAAGTGGATAGACAGAGCCAAAGCAATTTCCATGATGCCGGTAACGCACACTGCTAAGACCGTTACACACTGCCTATGCGTCCCATTGAAAGAAGGGCTAAATTTCTGTTCCAGATTGTTTAAAACAGATTGTGTGTGTGTGTGTGTGTGTGTGTGTGCGTGTGTGTGTGTGTCTGTGTGTCTGTGTGTCTGTGTGTATATCAGTGTGTGTCTGTGTGTGTGTGTGTGTCTGTCTGTCTGTGTGTCTGTGTATATATGGATTCATATCATTTTTTTCCTGCCAAGCTCACAGGGACCCTGACTTCTTGCCCCAAGTGCAGACCATCAGCTAGGAATATTCTCACCACATCCCATGAGTTTTGATGGGCCCGTATTTTCATCTTGGTTCAGTTGAAAATATTTTCTTATTTGCACTGTGATTCCCTCTTTGACCTGAGGGTTGTTCAGTCAGGTATTCCTTTGCATCTCCTCAGACCTACAGCCTGCTCCTTGCAAGCGTGCTTCAGCTGCTGCATCCTTAGAGCCAGCTGGTGGCAGATGCTTGCCCAGCACAGGTGACTTGCGTGTGAGCTGCAAGGTTGACGGAGCCCTTGGCCACGGCAAGCAAGACAAAGTGCTGCATGTGCACATCATACCGAGCCAAGATTGAACCCCCTTTTTAATGAGCAGAAGCACAGGCTCCAGTTTCAAAGGCACTGTGGCTGCCTGGCGGGGAAACCTAGAGTTTGGAAAGGTCAGGACAGGTGTCCCCGGCTGTGGGTCCTTCAGGCTGCCACCTCTCTGGGCTTTGTCCTTCTGCTCTGTGTCAAAGCGAGGGGTGACCTTGGGGGAATGGGATGAAAAGCTTCTAGCTGAGGAGGAGCCACAGCAGGCTCAAATGAGCTGCTCTGTGCTGGCAACAATCAAAGAGGCACCTGGGGTGCTAGGGCCGAAAGGGGCTGGGGAGCTGGGGCGGACTACTGTCAACCCAGGATGGGGAAGGGCTTATCACAATCTGGAGAGCCAGGGTCAGCTATCCAAGCATCACCTGGGCTATGTGACACAGAGGGTTGGAACTTAGAGGGTCTGTGGAGTTGGAGTTGGTCCCAGCACTTGGCTGACCACAGGGCCTTTAAGATGCGAGCTTCCTGGCTTTCGGTTCCCCACGGACACAGAGAAGAAGCAGAACTAGAGCTCTTTTCCTGACAATCCTCCTCCTCGCTCTGGGATGCTCTGACTCCTGAGTGAGTGACCTGGTCCCTCTGACTCTCAGCCTGTCCCATGTGGACAGAAACAGATAGCAGTTGCTCACTGGGGGAATCCGTAGATGGACCAAGGATGGTGGGCAGGGAAAAGTGTACTGAAAATTGATGTAACCTGTTTTCCAAGCTACCCAGTCTGAGTTTGGGAACAAGGTCATAGCAAGAGGGATGAATTGGCATTTTCTTTTGGCTCCACCCTCCACCAACCCTAGAGAAACCTGGCCTGCAGCCTTTATACATACTCTTACCCTTAGACACGCCCATCATCCCTCCAGAGGCTCCCAGGTGAGTCTCAGGTACACTCCGGCCACTGGCCTCTGATGTGCGTGCTCAATAAAGAATCTCCACTTTTTTTCAGCAACTCCAGAAAGAATGGAGGTTCCTTCCCAGCCAAGGAGCTTCCTTTGGGGGCTGTCCACAGTGCAAGAATGTGGGGAGTGCTGTCGCATGAAGCATGGGTAGCAACTCCTCACCAGGACCAGAACTAGGGAGAACCAGATGAGACCTGTGGGTGCAGCTGCGTGGAGAATTCTGCGTGTCACCCAGATGCCAACCCTGCACTTGGACAACTCCAACGGTGACTGTCTCCTTCTAATCCCTCACCTTCCACCCTTGTCTGTATCTCACCAGTCTGATTCTTGTCCATCGGTGTGGGAAGTGTACCCGTAGGCAGTGCCCAGAGTGCTCAGCTTCTCACACACACTGCCTCTGCCCGTGCACAGACGGTTATGGCTGGAAGCCATGCCTGGCACAGTTGCTTGGCCCCCACCACAGCTGCCTAGATCAGGAGGAAGAAGCTACCAGAAAACTGCTGGGAACTGGGACTGAGCATCGCTGAAGGAAGGATGCGAAGGTGTGCACTTAACCTTATCTTGGTCTGTCACTTGTCAGGCTCCAATCTATGTATGAAGAAGGGGAGAAGGTGGCACCCTGCTGCTGAGGGAGAAGCACAGAGGAAACGCTGGCAGTCCTTGATTCTCAGCCCTTGGGCCCTGCGAGGCAGCTCTGTTGCCCGGGATTCCTTCCCCCAGGGAAGCAGAGAAATTGTTCTCTCTTCAGTTACAGCCTTCCGCCCTCTGCCCTCTGCCCTCTACCCTCTGCCCTCTGCCCTCTGCCCTCTGCCCTCTGCTGTAATTGGGCTGGGAACTGGACCTCCAGAGAAATCCTCCCCTGAGCCCAGATCTCCAGCCCTTCCCACAGCCTGTGAATGATTTTACTCTTTTCTTAGGTGAGTTTTTCCAGGAAGCTGTTAGGATGCAAGCAGACCCTGGCGTTTTTGCTGGCTGCAGTCCTGAAGGCCAGGGGAAGGGGGGACCCTCAACCCAAGTCACCTGGGGCTGGGTCAGCATGCCTCAGGGCCTGACGATCTTCTCTCCGGTGGCCTAAGCTGTTAGGATTCCAGGCACGCTGCAGCGCGTCTCTGCTCCTTGTCTGAATTAGACACTTAAACAGGTGCCTGTCTGCCAGGTGACATGCTAATGGAATTCCAAAAGGCCCCTGACCCGTTCCAAGGGGGCTTCCAAGCCAGATACCAGACCCCTGCATCAAAGCCTAAGAGGAGTTCAACCTAGGCTGTGGGAGAAATAACAGGAGGGCGGGACAGTGGGGGGAGCGCAGGAAGAGCAGGAAGAGCAGGACCTCCTCACTCCATCCTTCTCACACATCCCTGGCCTGTGATTCCCGTGGAATCAGAGGGAGGACTGAGTGTCGTACCCAGTTGCTTCTGTTAACCATCGTGGCTGACAAGTGACCCCAACCTTAGAAGCTTAATATCTACCCAACTCTTGGGAGTTGGGTGGGCAGAGACGGACAAGGCTCAGCTGGGTGCCTCTTGAGCTCCATGTAGTAGCATCTGGCTACACAGCTGGGCCAAGCCGGGAGATTCCAGTTTGTTTCTTCATGTGTCTCATGATGAAAGGGGCGGCAGAAGGGCTGGGTTCTTCCTCCATTTCTGTGGAGCTCCCACGAGCCGTGATCTTTACACGTGGTCACTGTAGGATGTAGGCCAGGTTTCTTGCCTGGCAGCTCGGGGTAACAAAAGGAGAAGCTTCCAGACTTTCCTGAGGCTCAGTCTAGACCTGGCATTAGAGAACAGAGAACACTGCAGTTCTCTGTTTCAGAAGCCAGCCCAGACTTCCCATGAGGGAATCATGCAAGAGCAAGAGGACCAGGGGGCAGAATTTATAGGAGTAATCTTTAGAGCCACCTCCACCAAGGAGGAGGAAACTCTTTGTGAGACCTCACGTAACAGAATGCTCCTTTAATTGGTGATTCAGACACACACACACACACACACACACACACACACACACGCACGCACGCACGCACGAATGCACATGTGTGCTGGGACGTGCCAGCCAGGCAGGTATAAAACCCTAATGAGGTCTTGAAATTTCCATTGTGCAAGTCAGGCATGATAGTGCACACCTGTGATCCCAGCATTTAGGAGGCTAAAGGGGATCAAGAATGTGACACCAACCTGTCTTAAGAGCTGAGAAGAAAGGAGTAAGGTGAAAGAAAGAGCTGAAATAAAGACAAATAGGGAGGAAAGAGAAGGCAGGGAAGAAAGTGATTTCCATTTCACAAGTTCAGGGAAGCTAGTGTGACAATGTGACACCCAGGCAGGTACAGGTTCTGTCTAGGATCCTCAATTTTTATTGTAAAAATATGTCGCCTGCTCTATTAACTGTCAAAACACACAAATACCTGAGGGAAAACCCACTTGACAAGTTCTTTCCCAAGAACATAACCGGAAGCCCTCTGCCATGCTTCTGCATCAAAAGCTTTCTCAGAGAAATGATGTTTGTGACAAGCCCCCTGAGGGATGAAGACCCTCCAGTTCCTGTAGCTACCCTTGAGAAACCCAGTCTGGTCCCTCAGAAGCAGGATGGCGCTTGCACTGAGGCTGCAGCCCACTCTTCCGTCCTCTCCATCTCTTGCTTCTGCACTTCACCATTCTGCACTTCACTCTCCGCACAGTTGGCGACAGGCCTTCCTCGGGAAGGAAAAAAAGGGGGGGGGAGGATAATCACACAGGCTGAGTGCAGCAACAGACATGGTGTCCCGTGCATGACGGCTCAGAATTTGACACGGCTGCAGAAAGAGATGGTGAGGTCACCTAGAGCCGACCCACTCAGCACAAGCACTTACTGAGTGCCTACTGTTTGCCTGACCTGTTCAAGGTCTCAAGGTCCCCCATCAGTGAACAAACTAAGCGAGTTCTCTTCAGGAGGGCAGCGGGCTGGAGAACTCCACCTACAAGAACAAGGTGGTTTCAGAGGGGAAAGAGAAGGTGAGCATGGTCGGGGGAGAATGGAGCTCTGCTTGCTCTTTCACTTGGGGCACAGAAGGAAATTCCATTTGCAGAAGGTGTGTTAGAATTAAAACTTGAAAGACAGGAAGGGCACCTCTGTGGGGCATCTGGGAGAAAGAACAATCTACATGATGGGAAAGAGGATGTAGAGAAGCCGGGCATGCTGGGAATGGTTCCCCAAAGGATAGGCTTGGGACCATCAGTGGTCTGCAAAGTTGCTTTGATCATCAAGATCACCATATCTTTTTGTAGAAAAAGAATCGTTTTTGCTTTTTTTTTCTTTAAAATTTTCCTTGGACAAAATGTTTATATCCATCCATAGTGTGCACAGTGAGGTTTGGGCGTTTTTATACACTGTGAAACAATTAGATCATGTTAGCTCCTCATTTCACAGGCCTTGCATTTCCTCTGAGTTGTTTTCAAGGATGCAGTATGTTCTTAGCATTTCCTGTCACCATTTCTGTGCAGCTCATCTTCAGAACTTACCCCTTCTGTCCAATCAAAACCCCACCCCCGCAGAGCTCATGTGATGTTGAATGTCTGTGGCTTGTTTCGCTTATAAGATATTCTCCAGCTCCATCCGTGTTGCTAAAAATGCATATTTCCTTTTTAAGGCTGGATAGTATTCCAGAGAGAGAATATCGTTCACATTTTCCTTATCCACTTATCCACTCATTCACCAGTGAACACTTAGGTTGAGTCTGTATTTGCTGCTGCTACAGAGAACATGGGAGCACAAAGAGCAATCTCTTCACCATGTTCATTTCATTTTTTGAATATATATATGATTGAATCATATATATATATGATTTTTGAATATATATACGATATCATATATATTTATATGCTTTTTCTGGATAAAGCCACAGCTCTGTTTTTAATTTTTTTTCTTGTAAGAGCCATATCAACTACACTCTTGTATAAAATAGCCTACAAACATTCCCCTTTCTCCAAATCCTCACTGACACCTGTTATCTTTATCCTTTGGATAATGGCCATTCTAACAGGAACATCCTGCCCAATCACGGTGTTTGCTTGCATATAATTAGTAACCATTTGAATATTATCAGCAGTGTTGGGCTTTTCGATTAGTTACTGGTCGGGATATCTGCTTAGCCCTGCTGCCTGTATTTTAACTGAATTACCTGTTTCCTTGCTAGTCATTCATAAGAATTTCTTCTACACTGGATTCTAACCCCTTATTGATGTATGGTTTGCATATCCTTTTTCCCATTCCTTGGGTTTTTCTCTTCAGGCTGCTGATTGTTTCCTTTGCTGTGAGAAGCTCTTTAGTTTGATGCTTGTCCATGAATCTACTTCTGCTTTTGTTGTCTTTTGGGGGTCAGATCCAAAGGATTTTTGGCTAGAAAAGGGAAGGTAAATGTCTCCATTTTCTTCTAGTAGCTTTTAGTCTTTAAACCACTGTGAATTATTTGTGTGTGTGTGTGTCAAAAGGTAAGGTCCTATTTTAATCTTTGCATATGGGGATCCTGTTTTCCTAAAACCATTCATTGAAGAGACTGTCCCTTCCTAGCTGAATACTCCTGCTACTTTTATGCACAAGGGATCAGGTCTGCTTCTGAGCTCTCAGTTCTGTCCTACTGGTCTACCTGCTGACTCTCATGACTCTGCCATGCTATTTGATTACTATAACTTGGCAGCATAGTTTGAAATCTAGTAGAGTGATACCTGGAGCATTGTTCTTTCAAGATTATTTGTATTGCTCGGTCTTTCATGATATCATGCACAAAACATTTGGGATTCTGTGTAAATTGTTTTTTGTTTGTTTGTTTTTCATTCTTTGAAAAGAATCGTTGAAGGATTGGATTGAATCTATAAGTTGCTTTGGGTAATAATAGCATTCTAAAACTGTAAGAAAAGGGTTGTCTGGTCTCATAGTTCAGGGCACAATCCATCAGTCAGGAAAGTCAAGGCAGCAGGAGCTTGAGACAGCTGTCACATTACAACCCCAGTCAAGAAGCAGGAACAATGAATGCTTGTACTAAGCTCACTCTATTTTCTACATGATCCAGGACTCCAGCTTAGGGAATGGCTCTACCCACAGTGGGTGGAGCCCACGCACTCAATGAACACAATCAAGATAACCTCGCACACGTAGGCCTTCTTGTGGATCCACTATTGGAGCTTATTTTGTTTCTTTGTTGGTAAGACTATGGCCCTGGTTGTTCATGATCCTGTGGCCATGTATTCCCATCTTTGCATTAGAAGTTGGCACTTCTTACAGCCTTTTTATTCTGCTTGTGGTAGAAAAGTCTTTCACCTATCAGCCAGCCCAGAGAATCTGGGAAAGCCATCTGGTAAGGTCTGCAAGTAGGCTTACAGCTGGTGACCCCAAGCAGGCTGGCCTGCTGCTGGGTCAGCAGGTGGCAGTTCTGGAGCCTGCATCTGGAGAGACTGCTCTAGAGCCTAGTCCTCAGAGATGAGCCTCGAGGCCTGGCTGCAGGACCCATGTGGGAAAACTGGCTGGTCAGGAACATGGGGTCATCCCTGCTGCTTGGATTATAGGAATAGACTTTGACTTTGTCCACCGGGGACAGCCTGGGGCTGAGGCAGGCCTTGAGTCTAGTCTGTGGAGACTGAGCTAGCTAGCCTCATGCTAAAGAAGCTGACATCTAGATCTAGGGTAGTAACCTGAATCTGCAGGGGCTGTCTGGAGGCTGGATACACGAGCACTGATCTAGTACTGAGATGCAGCCTGAGCCCACAGGGCTGAGACTAGGTAGGTCTGCAACCTGGGTCCATGGCAACTGGTCATATAATGAGGCTCACTGGAACAGGCCTGGACACTGAGTCCTCTAGAACATATGCCAGCGAGAACCTATCTAGAGCCTAGATCTGAGCCTGAGTCTGTGAGTATTGGCCTTTAGCCTGGGCTTCAGGATGTGCTCTGGGACCTGGGACTGTAAAAGCCAGCCCAGTGCCTACAGGGCTGACTGGTCACTGGGTCTGCTAGAATGTGGAGGGCACAGTAGACAACCCCTATTCATCAAGACTAGGTTGGAGCCTGGGCACAGGAGCAAACCTAGAGCGGGGTCTCTGAGTATCTGCCTAGCTCTAGAGCAAGCCTTAGGAAAGAACACAGGTAAAAGCAGCATTTTGTGAATGAAGTTAAAGCAGAACAGAATGAATCAAGCTATGAGAGCACCCTGCGCTCTCATATAACAGAACATATTAATACATTGTTCTATGACAAAGGGGTGGTCAACTGGAAAAAAAAATACAAAATAAATTTCATAGTGTAAACTGTGGTTAGAAAAAAAAAATGAAACACACTCCGTGGACAAACAGGAGGCAAACCAGTAGCTGAAACAAGCAATCTGAAAGAATCATGAAACTGAGGGTGCTAGGTGAGAGAAGGCTTCAGACCAGGAGGAAGAACTGAGTGACAGTAGGAAGCACTGGGATGCTGATGCCTGATGCCCTGGGAGCCAGGAGGAGGGCTTACTGCTGCTGAGGATCCTGGGGGCCGGGGGGAGGGGATGAAGTAAGAATACAATATGAACCCTGTGGACATTCATGAACTGGCCACAGGGCCAAAGCTGACTATAGAGGCTCAAAACAAAGCAGACAGTAGGAAACTGAAGCCACAGAGACTCCCTCAAAGTATTTTGCCATGCGAGGGAGCCAACTAAATGAGGCAGATGCCAAAAGAGTCCCAGGGTCTCTTTAGGAGATGGAACTGACACACACACACACACACAACTGGCTTGGTCCTGTCAGGTCCGGGTCATTCTCATCTTAGTTCCAGAAGAGTGGGAGAAACTGGGATTTCTCTTCCAATTCCTCCACCCCCATCATGGGCATGAAACCCAGGTCCTTATGTGTGTTGGGCAAGAGCTCTACCAGCCAGGAAAATGGGGAGAACTGTCAGAAAGGTACTTTCTTCCCAAGCCCATGGTTTTCCCAAGAACATAGGGTGGGTATGTTTTATAAAGAAACGGGAGGGAAGATGACAGGAGAGAATGTGTTTTTCTTGACTAAGATCCCAGGTTGAGTCATTAGATGGGCCTTCCCTCTGTGAGGCTCAGAAGCCCCATATGTAGAACCAACGACAATAATCTCAGGGAGGGGGTTGGAGTGGAGAGCAAAGGAGGTAACAGATAAGACATTCCACACAGTGAAAGGTACAAAGAAAGGGCTCCCTTGGGAATGCCATACCTTTTTCCCTCAGTCCTCTCCAATGGAATGGTGTTATATAACAATTTCCACAGAGAGAAAAACCTTCCATCTTGGAAGCTTAAGGTCTGGGCTAAAGTGCGCATCAAGGTGGTTCACTGCTCATCCATCTGTCTATCCATCCATCTACCGCTATCTACCCATTTGCCTACCTACCTCTTCAACCACGCATTCATATATCTATGCTTTCACCTGTGATCTGTCTATCCACATACATGCCCACCTACCCAGCTACTATCCATCCATGCATTACCCATCCATCCCTCTATCCACCCATCCATCAATCATTCACCTATCATCTATCAAACCCTGAACCAGATTTATAGCTGCTTGTAAAATCCCTGATATGAGTTTTGGGGACTATACCTGAATCTTCTGCAAAAATCAACAAGTGCTCTTAATCTCTGAGCCATCTCTCCAGCCCAAGATAGTATTTCTTTATCAATGATTAATAATGACTTTTGTATAATAGGTATGTTCAGAATATACCATTAATGAAAAAGCACAGACATGTGGCTGGCTGGATGGACGGACAGATGGCTGAATACATGAATGGATAGTGGATAGGTGGATGCAGGGATAGATTATGGGTAGATGGGTTTGTGAATGTACAGATACATGGATGAATGGATAGATGAATGCATGAATGAATGGATCGATTAATTAATTAATGGATAAGTAGTTGAACAAGTGGATGGATACATGGATAGATGAATGGATAGATGCATGCATGGATGGAGAGATGCATAGATCTATGGATGGAGGCATGGGTAGGTGAACAGCTGGATGGATGAGTGGATGGAGAGATAGCTAGGCAGGGAGCCCTCTTCCTGCTTACTTCAGCCCAGACCTCCTCAATCTGTCTCCCTCCCTGAGGCTGCAAGAAACTTGGACCATCGTTCAAGTGAACAGTAACATAGTACAACTCACCTGGGCTGGAGAGAAACCACAGCCTCAGAAACCCAGAAGGAGAACCTGGAAATCCTTTAGGGCCAGAGAAGCCACTCGGGAGGAACCAGGCTCCATGCAAACCTGCAAGGAGCCTCAGTAAGAGAAAATGATTTAATTATCAGAGTGTCACCAAACAAATTGTACGCCTCATTTTTGGGTACTTAATGCTTATGGTAATTAACATTACAGAGATTTTTTCTTCTCTCTTCTGTTTATATTTAGGTTAGCCATTCACAATAGAGCTAAAATTATTTCAACTAATTTTAGGTGCTCCCTCACCATTGCTCCTCCATTGCTTCTCCATTGCTGCTCCCTAAATGCAATCTTTAACTTCAGAGACAGCCAAACGCAGGACAAATTGGAATCAATGCTGCCTTTGTCTTCACTAATAAGCGGCTGCCACGCAGAGGAATGCGGAACTGCTAATTGGCTGCTCTCAATGGGGAAGAGACAATGGTGGGGAGGATGCTGGAGATTAATTATAGGTCTGCCTTCTGCTGGCCCTGGCTTCTGCAGCTCCTGGCTCACAGTGCATCTAGGCTGGGCCTCCCCACACACCTTCAGAAACAAGGTATCACTCTCATGCCAGGAGTTGTCCTGGGTTTAAAAGCACAAAGGTCAAAAGAAGGGAAGGTGACCAGGAGCACTAAGAGTGTGTGGAGGAGGGGGAAGAGCGGCCCAGGAAGGTACATTCTGGGATGGGAACACTGCAAGCACCTGCTCATGAGGAAGGCGCTTGGTGCTTGAGGAAACCGAGGTTCTGATTGGGACATGTTTGAAGCAGGTGAGTGCAGCT
The DNA here is from genome assembly GCF_907164565.1 of Psammomys obesus. Classification (NCBI taxonomy): domain Eukaryota; kingdom Metazoa; phylum Chordata; class Mammalia; order Rodentia; family Muridae; genus Psammomys; species Psammomys obesus. Next base: position 4,376,251 of record NW_026591598.1, on the reverse strand, counting down.
CCTGAAAAGAGGTTCACACCCACTGAAACAGCTAAGCAGGAGGACTCATCTGGGCCTTCGAGGGGCTCAGACTTCACCTGATCCAAGACTCACATTTCTGAGAACTGCTGGATTAAGACAATGGGTCAAGCTCAACTTCCAAAGACAACTAGTCCGCATCCCCACTGTGGCTACAGCAGGAGGCGGCTGTGGTAGGACCTGCCTCCCCTTGACCTTAGTCGCAGAGAAAGGAGGAGCCGGGAGCAGTCCTACCCAATGGAGATGGCACAGTTAATGCAGTGGTGGCCGGGGACTTTCACTTAGGTCTAGTTGGTGATGAAGCTCATGGCTTGAGTCTGCACTCCACACTGCTTAGTGGAGATTCAGAAGGACGCCAACATCAGGCCTCTTTCCAGAACTCCAGCTTAACACCTCCGCCTTAAACACTCCCTCAGTCTCCTCCAGGCCCTGATCTTGGAGCTCCGGTGAGCAAAACAGAAAAACCAAATGTCTCTGCTTGCCGCTGAAGTCCTTCAGTGAAGACAGTTTCCGTGTTTCGAGATCATAACGCTCTTGGGAACGGTCTCCTTAGCACTTGTGAGTACTCACATCTATCTGGGACTGACTGGTTCTTACAGTCATGCTATTAAAACCTAACTAGGCCGGTGTGAGTCACAAATTCAAAAGGAGAAATGGTTCTAACATGTGAGCGTGCTCATTTTTTTTTCCAAGTTTCCTTTTGTGCTCGACTCGAGAGAAATATTCGAAATTCAAGTAATGAGGTATTCATGGTGAATCTGCCTCCCTGATGCCCAGGGTAAAAATAACATAAAATGCCAGCCTCTCTCTCTCTCTCTCTCTGCTTCCAGTTGTAGGTGCTGGCCGGCTCCTTCTGTATGCTTACCTCTAAAATGTGAATGTGAGTAAAATTAAAAGAAATTACCTCAGTTCCTCAGTACAATTTTGCAGATCGATTAAGAAGGGGGCCTGGCTTTTTGTGTCGTCTCCAGCTTGTGGGAACTGCAGCCCACATCTGCCGGGCAAACAATGGCCAGCTGTCGCATTTAGAAACAGGCTTGGCAGTGCTTGCTCACCTCAGCAGCCGATGCCACCCGCTGGAACCATCTTTCCGAAGCAGCCTCACCAACCTGCAGGGGCCGGGCCTCCTGTGGGCCATTAATGGTTCTGAAAAGCAGTCACTGCCTGGGGAGCCACGCAGATCCACCTGGGCATCCCCTGTGCTGTCTCTGCCTGGTTAGGAGGCCCTGGGCGAATGGTTTAACCTTTTCTGCTTTGGCCCCGAGAGGAAAACAGTAAGGCACTAGCTAGCCAGGGTGTGTGATGACCCCGTTCTGGAGGGACAGCGTCCCCTTCCTATCTGCCCAGGACCCAGCAGGTGCACCTTGCCTAATGCTTGTCCTTCAGACTGCCTGGCTCCCTAGAAAGGGAGGCTTGGCCAGCCGTCGCTCAGCCTGACCCCTCCTCTGCTTCCTACCCTCTGTCCTGTGTGCTGCCTGAGGGGCTGACCTGCACACGCCTGACCTCAGAGCATCCCCTGTCTCCACTACTTTTCCTGAATGTGACCAGAAGAGTCTCTCCAGCTCTGTGTCCCTTCATGGAAGGGCCTCTCAAGATGGCCCTCTGTTTCATGAGGGGCTGGCAGCCACCCCCCCTTCCTCATTTGGGTTAATAGCAGCTTAGCTGTCACCAGCCCCAGTAGTACGCTACATCCTGCAAAGTTCCTACCCAATCACTACCCAGACCTTTATAAACAGCCTGTGACCAAGACAGCTTCATCTTACCCTCCATGAAAACGCCCATCTGTTTCCTGCCAAGACTCCATAGCATGTGTCCTCCCTTTTCTCTGCTTCCACCAGGGCTTACAGGATAGAGAAGGGCATCCCAGAAAGACCTGGAAGTTTCAAAAATGCCACCTCCTTCAAGAAACCCTCCAAGATTGCACTAACATCATCTCTTTTCATCTTAATCCTTTGGAGCCATGGGAGTTTTACCCTGTCCCTTGCACTGTAGTACCATGAGAGCAGGGACAGAGGTACTGTGGCCTTCTCTGACTCTGGCTTTCACTTCTCCACTTGCTCCCTCTCACCCACCTAAAGTGTGTTTAATTCTACCCTAACATGCAGAGGCCCCGCCGCTACCTGGCCCAGCTCTAAGTCAGCAGCTGCAGGCTTGGGGGTGTGGAAAGGGCCCTGCTCCTTCTTTCCCTAAATTCATCTCTAAAGGGTGACAAGGGCATCGGGGCCAAATTCTGGACTGATCTACAGCCCTGGAGGGTCTCCCTGGCTTCTACTCTCATTCCCCAGCTACAGCTCTGCCCTAGACAAGAAGACTCCAGAGTTGATGGCTTAGAGATCCATGATCTGACAATGGGCGGGCTTCATGCATCAGGGGATGGAACGCACTGAGAGCTGATGGGATGAGGCCTATGTGCTAGGACAGGTCAAGTTCCAGATGCTGGAAGGAGCACACTGGGGAGTGAATGAGGACAGAGTCAGAACAAGCAAGCAGAAGGCTCCTGAGCTGGGCCCTGTTCTTCTCCAGACCTCAGCCTCCTGCAGAAAGGAGTTGATGATTTTGAGTTGGCAGCTTCTGAGGGTCCTTGGATGCTAAGGGTGGACCTGCATGGATCTGAGGAAAGATCTGATAGTCTCTACTTCCCATCCCCCATGAAGGCAACCTGGGTGACCTTGAAGGTAACTCCAGGAGCTGACTGGGGGTGACAGAGAGGCCCAGTCTGCTTTGCTTGCATAGAGCACAGGTGTGCCAGATTCCAAGGGAGTGGGCAGTGAAGATACGCTGGCTTCTCCTGGCTTCACAGAGGACCTGGCTGCTGAATAAGAAAGCAACCAAGGACCAGGGCCTGCCCTCAGATCCTCTGGAGGACCATAGACAGCATCCTTCTCTGGGGCTCTGGGTGCATGACATAGCCCCTGTTGCCAGCCTCCTGCCCTTTGGTGCTAGCTGGTCCCTCAGCCACAGGGCAGCTCCACAGGGGATGCCCTAGCCAGGTGTGCAGGGCTGTGCTAAGCAGCCCTGCCAGCCTGACAGATGGCAGAGCAGAATTGCCATCCATCACCACTGTAAGTGGCCAGCTCTCTCCCGGTGCCCCAGACAAATGGCTCCTCTCCTGCCTCCTCCCATCCGCTTTCATCCACCACTCCTGCCAGGCAGCTGGGTGGAGCTGGTTACTAGGCCAGCGAGTCCTGTGGGGAGTGCGGGGGAAGGCAGGGCTGAGCACCACGTGGAGGAGGTGCGCCTGTCATCAGAGAGCCAGCGGCTAGCCCCATAGAGCTGTGGAAGGGAAGAGGCATCACATGAGGGTGTGTGCATGTGGGTGTGCATGTGCGTGTGTGTGTGTGTGTTTGTGTGTGTGTGTACAGACATGTGAATGCCATCTCCCTACCCAGAGCACCACACAGGGAGGAATGTGGTCTGGCCTTCATCCCTGGTCTATCATGGCTTTAGTTCTTGGGGCAGACACTCAAGATTTCTGGGGTAGTTTCATGTGGACCTTTATTCTCATTTGTAAGGCACAGGGCAGATTCCTATCAAGTGCCAGTCCTATCAAGTGCCAGTCCTATCAAGTGTCAGTCAAACAGCAGGTCACATGTCAGCCCCAGAGTCGGAACATTATAGACCACCGATCAGGTCATTCCCTGACAGACAGCTCAGACAACTGTCAGGCAACTGAGAACCCACATAATGTCAAGAAATTCACACCAGTGAACTGGCTGGGTAACTGGAGACTCCACACTAGAACTTTGTCTTGGTGACAAGGGCGATTCTAAGGTCCCTCATGCTGAGTGTGGCCCGTGGTGCTGTGTCTCAGCTCTCCTGCTTCCCAACCCTGGAGCTCCAGTGAATGACTGAATCCTTCAGAGCCTTTATTTGTTTCCTTCTCTGTAAAATGGAGTGAGCTGTGCCCACCCCTGCGGGCCCTGTGCCCTGCCAGGCCCTCCTGCACATGTGGTCAAGAGGAGCACAACATGTGTCACAGACAAACCCCAAACACTGCACCAGGCAGGACAGCTGGGCCATCAGACAGTTGGGGGAGGGGTCGGTAGCCCCAGTACAGGAGCGGAGAGGAAAGCACAAGGGTACCGTTAGAATGAAAATGGCCCCCATAGGCTCATGGGAGTGGCACTATTAGGAGAGGTGTGGCCTTGTTAAAGAAGTGTGTCACTTGCGGGGGGGGGGGGGGGGGGAAGGGGGCTTTGAGGTTTCAGAAGCTCAACCTAGGCCGAGTGGCTCACTTTTCCTTCCTGCTGCCCGAGGATCTAGACCTAGAACCCTCAGCCCCTCTCCAGCACCGTGTCTGTCTGTGTGCCACCATGCTTTCTGCCCTAATGGACTAAACCTCTGACCTGTAAGCCAGCCCCCCATTAATTGTTCTGTTTTGTTTTTTATAAGGGTTGCCGTGGCCATAGTGTCTCTTCACAGCAATGGAAGCCCTAACTAAGACGGGAGCAGCACGCTACAGGACACACAAAACAACTTAGAGCAGGAAGGGTTTGTTCTGACTCACAGTTCAGAGGATGTAGTCTCCTATTTTTATGTCAGTGGTGGCAGGGGTAGGAGTAGGAAGCAGAAAGACAGCGGGAGTCAGGCCAGGCTCTGACCCATGATGTCTCCAATCCACTGTGACCCACTCCCTCCAGCAAGGGCCTACCTCCTAACGGTCCTAGGGCATCATCAGCTGTCCTGGGGGGACAGTTCACATTCCAATCACAGTGTGGGACTTGGGTAGGGAGGGGAGAAACTTTCACCTTGAGACTTTGTGTGGGTCAGAACTCACCAAAGAGTCTCAGGATCCAACTCCCAAGTCATAAGGGCCTGCTGATGGGCATGCGGGCTGGGGTCAAGTCTGTGAGTGTCTCTGAAAGGACAGATGAGTTCCTGGATTTTAGTGGTACGTCACTGGAGCCCCGACCCCTCCATCTTTCCCTCTTTTCTTCTCTCATCTCCCTTCCCCTCCCCATTCCTCTAATGCTGGGGACCAAACTCTAGGCCTCATTCAATTTGGGAAAGTGCTCTACTACTGAGCTCAACCTCTACCCCCAAGACAAATTGCTTAATTACAATAAGCCTCACATCTTGTTCCTCCTTTCGAATACCAGGGACCCAAGCAAAACTACAGAGATACCTGAATTGGCAGTTCTTGTGAATGTGAGCTGTCAGACATGGACACGACCTTCAAAGCCCAGATCTCACCTCCAATGTGCAGTCTTTCTCAGCCTGCCACCTCCACATGCTCTCCCCCAGGGCCTGTCCTGTGGAACCTCATTCTCTCTCCCTGGCTGGCCCAGGCAGCTGCACCTCTCATTCCCACCCCAAGAGGTTAACACAATGCCTAAGACAAACAGGAAGTGAGTGAATTCACTCTTTCATTGCTTTAATTATCCATAAGCTCCCAAGAGCCAGGAGAATTATATGGCCAGTTACTAAAACAATGACCTTAGTGAAGCTGTATCCATAGAGGCATGGTAGCCAGCCAGGGTGATGGAGCTGAGAGGCGCTTTCCATTCAGTGCTGCTAAAGACAAAATCCAGATGACAGGGGCCAGAGCAGGCATAGATTCAAAAAAATATAAGCCATTCAACAACATTCAAGAAAACTAGAGAGAGGAACGTCAGGGCCTCTAAGAAGCAGGGGAGCAGAGGAAGCCTGGCAACTCCTCTCTCTAGGGTCCCTTCACAACTCCGCCATCCTCCTCAGCCCAAGGCATCCTTGCTGTCCCACTATATCCCATCCAGTGGAGATAGAAGACCTCTTAACGTGCCCAAGATAGGGCCTGAAGCAGCAGGTGGTGTCTGCAGATCCATACTGATGACTGTGGGCCACCTGGACCCCCAGGCAGGCTACATGATGCTTGGCAACTTCAAGCAATAGGCTGGTTCAAGCAATTAGACTTCCCTAAATAAATCAACCCAGAGCCCAACTTTAAATTTTAAGCTGCTTCCGTCAGGAAATAAGCAGTAACTCCTGGTCTCCAGATTGGTGTGGCTTTTCTGCTTTTCTGGAACCTTTAGGAGCAGGTGAGAGCTTGTTCACACAACTACTTCATTCCCAGGGTTCCTAGCTACACGCACCAGTAACACATCACAATAAGGTTAGAGGCAGACACTCCTTCACCCGCCCCAATCTGCTTTCTCTGGATCCAGCCGTCCAAGAAGAGGCCTCGCCAAGCAGACACCTCCAGTGAGGTCTTGGAAAAAGCCAGGCTCCCTCTGTAATTTCCTCTTGGACTCCTACCACCCCCTCACCCCCTCCCCAGCTAATTACAGGAAGAATTGTTATGCTAATTATCATTATTCACTCCGTTCACAGAGTGTGGGGTCTAAATTTAGACCCCTGCTGCTGGGGGCTGAGGATTCACGTGGTGCTAGCAAAAATCCTCTTTGGAACTAAAGGTTTCAGGGCAGGAGCTGCCAAAGAGCAAGTGAAAGTAGAGCAGAGGTCACACCCCACCTTTGCCTATCCCATCTTCCAGTCTCTGGGGAGTTTTTGCCTTACTGTAGAAAGCGTGCCTGGTAGGCTTTTCTCTGAAGGAACAAAATCCTCTTCCTAGGGATCAGACACCACGGAAGCATGGGTGTTGAGCTGGATACCCAGACTGTGGTCAAAGAGACCAGTACAGGGGTGAGGCTCCACCTGGGCTCCAAGCTCATGGACTGGAAATTAAGCATCTTCAGGAAAGTTACCCTGCCTGTTAAGTCTGTTTTTAATCAGAGCCTGAACCAGAATACTAGGTTCACAGGGCTGCTGGATGGACCTGTGAGAACCAGCTGGAGCTGGTATCCAGACTTCTGGGATAGTGGGCGTGAGGGGAGAAAAGGACCATCATCATTTTAGTCTGAGAGGGAGGATGGTTTAGTTAATGAGTAAAGAGCTTAAAGTTCAGAAGTGGCCGGGATTAGAGAGTCTCTAAATCCTGGCTCCAGAGCTGTCTGGTTGAAACTGCCTCATGGTCACCACTGTTCCTAGGTCCCAACAGTACTGCATGGCAGAGGCAGCTGTCTACTCTCTCGCCACACTATGACTTGCCTTCATGGGAAGGCAAGTCTAAGGAAGGCTATTGGGGGATCAGACAGGATCCCCGTCTGCTATCTCCCCACCTCATCACCTGACACCTGGGCTCGTCCAGGCCATGCCTTTCCCTGTCATAGATAACTACAACAAGTGGTCTGGGCCCAAATTCTGTTTCCTAATATTTCCTCCTCTCTGAAGGGAGACCGTGGGGACTCGGTGAATGCCTCCCAAAGTGGAGCCAGCACACAGCACATGCTGGAAGGAGACCCAGTCAGATGAGGAGTCCAAGGAGTCTGAAGGCCAGTCCAGACCAAGACCTGCTCACTTTCAATGGCACCTCTTGCTAGGCTCCCTTTGAGAAAAAGTCAGAGAAACAGAAGACCCCATGTCCTCCCAGAACGTAGTCTTAGACCTGAAGCTGTAAACCCCACCCTGTCGGCCTCCGGCCTCCAGTAACAGAGAGTCCATGGGTCTTTCCATCTGTCCTCTGAGTCCCCCTAAGAGGACCTGAATCTCGGTGTCACCCAGGGCATGGGTGAGGAGTGCCATCCCACTGTTCAGGCCTCTGTGTTCAGACAGGGTCTATGGGGAAACTCAACTCCAATAGTAAAGATACCTTCGTTCATGTCCCTCAGCTAGAGGATCCTCTAACTGCCAACCTCAATCTCAAGGCCTCTCTCAGCCCCAGCAGCCTTGTCTTTAAGGCAGAAGAAACTGAGATAGAGCCCAGCGGTAGGGTACATGAATAGTATGTTCTAGGCCCAGGGTCCAAGCTCACTCACCCCCACCCTCATGGTACAAAACACCACCACACCGACACACAGCAGACACTGCTATTTCTGCAGAGCAGGATGGGAACACAGATGAAACCAGACAGCTCTTGGTGCCTCAAACCAGCTTAATTGATCATTGTTGAGCTGCTATTATCCTAGGGCATGAAGGGGTGACACTCACTGGTAGTTCTGGCTAGGTCTGGCTGTGTGGGATGGAGAGGGGGAGGAAAAGCTGTATTCTCAGGCGGCTGTACTCTCAGACTCTGTCACCATGGACAGCTCTTTTCCCAAAAAGACCAGTTTTCAGGGATCCGTTCCCCATCCCTCTTTCTCAGCCTACAGCCAGTGACCTACACACAAGATCCCCATGTCCACATCTAGGTTCAGAACTTGCTCCCAAAATGCCACCTCTGGCCTAGCTCTCTCTCTCTCTCTCTCTCTCTCTCTCTCTCTCTCTCTCCAAGGTTCCATTCAACATCCTCCCAGGCCCCCTGTCAAGTTGTTCCACTGTCTGTGCCCACCAGACAGCCCGTAGTCTGAACCCCCTGACCTCCTTGAATCTGTCCCTCCTACAATTCCCAATCTTCTTCAAGGAGGCCAGTGTGTCCCCACAGCCAGCCAGGGCCCCAGCAGACCTCCTGCATCCATCCTGACTCACTCAGCCAGGCTTCGGGGTAAGTGCTCTCAATCCTATGTTGTAAATAGCTCTTGAATCGAGACACCGCTCCTTGGCCCTGCTCCAAGCCTCATCTTGCCATCGTCTGTCCACAAAGATGTGTGCATTGTGAGGACATTTTGTCCTGAAGCTGCAGGGAGGCAGAAGGAGGCAGCAACCAGAAGGACCAACCACGCAGGAGAGGGTTGCAACGAGCTCACTGAGCCTTCCAGAGTGGGCCCAACCCCTTGCCCCCTCACTCAGCCTTCACAGCATCTGCCCCTGTTGCCATGTAGGAGGCAGAATAGAGACCCCAGAGTCATCACACCCTGACCTCTGGAAGGCAAAGGACACAGCAAATACAAGGAAGTTAAGTATCCTTAGCTAGGGTAGTAATTCAGGTGGGGGGGAGGGTAGAAGAGAAGGAGTTGACACGTCACAGGTCTTTCTGAGAGGGAGTCAGGAAGATCAGAGTCGGGAGGTAAGACCAGAATACTCCACTTTGAAGAGGGCTGCAAACCAAGGAATGCAGGTGGCCTTTAGACAGCCAAGGTCTCACTAGAGCCTCAGAGGGAATGTGGCCCCAGCAACACCTTAATTGTGGCTGTTTAAAACTCACTTTGACGTGGAGAGAGAGAGAGAGAGAGAGAGAGAGAGAGAGAGAGCCTTACACACTGCTGGTAGGAATGTAAACTTACACGGTTGCTATGGAAATCAATATGGAGGCTCCTCAACAAGTTAAAATAGAAGTAACATATGGCCCCTCCTAGGACTTCGCCCAATGCCCTCCAGGTCAATATAGAGACAACTATGCGCCCAGCCTAGGCCCACCAGTGAATGCATAGGTAAAGTAAACCGGTAAAGCCAGGCATGGTGGTGCATGCCTGAACCCCCAGCATGGGAGACAAGCAGAGGAATCACTGCAAGGCAGAGGTCAGCCCGGTCAACACGCAAGCCGAGGTTAGCCGAGGCTGCATAATGAGACCCTGACTCAACAAATTGTTATTGTTTTGTTCTCTTTGTTTTTCAAGACAGGGTTTCTCTGTGTAGCCCTGGCTGTCGTAGAACTGGCCCTGTAGACCAGGCTGACCTCAAACTCACAGAGATCCACCTGCCTCTGCCTCACATTAAGGGTATGCACCAGCCCTGCCCAGCAAATAAATAAATTTTAAAGATACACACACACAGTGGAGGAATGGACGGGGTAGCTAAATAATTGTTTGCTCAGTGTTCCAGTGGGAATTTCTCTTTGGGTGTGCATGCATGCTTACTTACACTTTCACTGGGGTGTGAGGAATGCTGTGTACTTGTGTGTGAAGGGTCCACACTTTGGTTCAGGGTGTCTCATTGGCCTGGAGCTTTGCCAAGTAGGTCAGGCTAGCTGGTGGACAGATCCCAGGGATCTGCCTGCCTTCACGTCACATCTCACCATCTGAGATGTTGGCACCACGCTTGCCTGGTTCCTGGAGATGGAACTCGGACCCTGGCATTTGCAAAGCCACCACTCTGCCTTTACCAACTGAGCCACCTTCTGACGCTAAAGGAGAGTCCTCTACCAGCCACAGTTCAGATTGCTTAGCGGTAGGTTTCTTCCACTAAAATGAACTTCTTTCTCTACAGCAATGAGTACCAGGAGCTAGATGGGAAGATCCCAAGCCTGGGGGTTCACCCTCCACTCCCCACCAACTCCAAGGGCTCCTAAATCAGTCTGGGTTGCACGCGACAGTGTGGGAAAGCTCTGTCTGGTGGCTCTCAAGATGCAAACTCCGTGGAACCTGCTGATTTCCCATCTCAAAGCAGGGCGCCTCCCTGGGCGCCCTGGAGCAGGGGCGGAGCCGGGAGGGTTTAAGAGCCTGTCCAAGTTGCTACTAACGATTTTTAGTTACTTAATTCTCCTAGAGCGGTGACAGGTCCCCATAACTTAGGCTTTATTTGCTTTCTCTTGAATGTCACATATAATTCTTGTCGAAATGTTTATTTGCCTAATGCAACTTTTAGTGCCTGGGTAATTTATTTCCCCTATTTGTCAACCAAGAAGGAGGAGAAAGGCTACTTTTAGCCTCTGGCTCCATTATGGAAAGTAATACAGGGCCCTGGCTTTCACCTCAGGGGAGTGTGAAGGGGGAGGGGTGTGAGCCTTGGCTGCACACACCTTCCCTGAAAAACACAAAGCTGGCTGCCTTTCCACTTCCCCCCTCCCGCCCCCATAGGCTGCAGGATCAGTCTCACATAGACCGAGTGAGCTGTTTTCTTCCAAGGGAGTAGCCAGTGGGCAGGGCACTTGCCCTCACTCCTCCCTGGCAGAGGCGAAGCTCAGTTCTCTAGAAAGATGTCATTGCCCAGATGAAACCAAACTAATTAGCCATGAGGAAATTCCATTCAACCAACATTGACTGAGTACCTACTGCGTGCTGGACATTCTGATGGGAATTTAGCAATAAATAAGCCAGTGTTCCTGGACTGGAGGAGCCAGATGTGTAAACTGATGACAACGATGCTGGGGGAGGAGACGGGCTGTAACAGGGAAGTGACCCATTGCTGGAGACTGAGGGAGGAGGAGGCAGCACCCTGTCCAGGGAGCCAGGAATGGTGACAGAAGTAGCAGGAACCTACCTCATGGGGGGAGGGGGGGGGTCAGGGCAGGGGGAACATAGGGAGCCCATGATGGGAAAAAGCAAAATGGTACCCCAGTGCTGAAAGGCCTTGGTGAGACGAGATGCAGAGGTCAAGGCCACACACAGCAGGCCTTGAATAAAAAAGCGGAGAGAGCCAGATAGTAGTTTGTATTAGGGGATAACCACGTGGTAGCAGACTGGGGTGTCACTGGAGCCAGGAGGGCAGTGCTACCCTGAGGGTCCCTAGGATAATGCAGGAGGAAGTGAACCCAAGGCAGGGAAGAGGCACAGAGACCCCACAGACATCCTACAGCTGCTCAGTGCAGGTGGGTATAGCTGATGGTGAGATGTGAGCGTGAGGGACCGGAAGGGGTTGTGGATGTCAGCCTCGGCAGGAATAACGGTTTGCTCCTCCAGACACCTCCCTGAGCTTTGCAGAGCTAGCAGAAGTCAGTGGGGGGGGGGGGGGGGAAACACATCACATCTGCAATCCTCTGAAGAAAAATATGGTAGTCCCTCAAAGAAATCTTGATTGTTGGAAATCTAAGGATGAGCCAGGCTGGAGGAGGCCTGTGAGCACTTCTGCACCTCAGGACCCCCTGTGTCACCTCAGGACCCTCACCCACTCCAGCTGCCCCAATGTCCTGGATAGGTGGACTGTGGTGAAGGCAAAGGGACACTGCAGGTTTCAGATAGAGCCATTTATCCAGATTGGAGGAGGGAAGACTAGCTTCTAGAACTTTCTGAAGAAGGTTGGGTATATTTGCTACTTTCAAAAGAGATTTATTTTCGTGTGTGTCTGTGTGCGTGTATGTGTGTGTTAAGTATGTGTGTATGTGTGTGTGTGTTAAGTATGTGTGTATGTGTGTGTGTGTTAAGTGTGTGTGTATGTGTGTGTGTGTTAAGTATGTGTTAAGTATGTGTGTATGTGTGTGTGTGTTAAGTGTGTGTTAAGTGTGTGTGTGTGTGTGTGTGTGTGTGTGCGTGGTGCATGTGTGCGGTGTGCATAGGTGTAAGTGATGTATGTATATGTGGGTGAGAGAGAGAAAGAGAGAAAACAATCTCTTGTACAAACATGCACACAGGTGCCTTCAGAGCCCAGAGAGGGCATCAGAACCCCTGGACCTGGAGTTCAGGCTGTTATAAGCCACCCAACACAGTGCTGGGAACAGAACTCAAGTCCTCTAGAAAAGCAGATGGAGCCATCTCTCCAGGCCCTGCTCCTTTTATCATCGCTATAGCCATAACACCTGTGAGGATGGCTCCAAGGAAGAAAGTCATATTGGTGCATGGTTTCGGAGGCTTCTGTCCACTGTGGTGGGTTCAGTGTGGGCAAGCAGGGCTGCTTAAGGAAACAGAAAATGCTGACTGCACTCCGCCTTTGACCTTTCCCCCTTTCGTCCCGTATGGGTTCCCAGTGTGTTGGGATGTGCAGGGCAGGGCCTCCTTCCTCAGCTAACCCTGTCTGGAAGCAAGGTATGCCACATCATCTCTCGGGTGACTCTAAAACCAGCAAAGTTGACCATTACACTCAACCATCACACTTAGCCTACGGGCTATCTGTGTGACCCAAATATGACCGAGGGTGTGTTTAAGCAAAAGTGGGGTGTCGTGGCCACAGACCGCGATCAGGGACACACTGGGGCCGTGCCCTGCAGAGAAGAAGGGGGCTCTGTTGCTTACTAACTTCCAGAACAGATTCAAAAATCAGAGGTCTCGAGTCCAAATCATGACCTTGCTACTGATAAAAGTGACCTTGAGAAAATCCCCGTGCCTCAGTGTCTTACTCTGTATGATAAGAATTTTTTAAAGGCCCACTCTGCATGGCTGTTAGGAATGTTGAGTGAACAGTTAGCATCTGGAGTCAGGTAAGCGTTCAAGCACTCACAAGGTGCTTGGTTCGTAGGCATTATTTTTGTAACCCTGTCACTATGCTAAAAGGAGACACAAAAGCCAGACTATCTCCAAAGGATCGTTCCTGAATCCAACTAAGACAAGTATTTGTCCCAAAGCTGGGAAGGAGCGTCCTGTCAGCTCTCAACACACCCAGCCGTAAGAGGAGGAATGGCCCCAATTCTGCCTGTTCTGCTGCTCTTGCTACTGTCTAGTGACCCCAGGGATACAGTCAAAGTCCCTCCCCAAATACAGTGACCTCTAGAGCTTCTAAAATCACAGGTATTTTGGTCATAGTAATAATCATAAATGTTGCAACTACATTGGGCCTCTTCAGAAGGTTCTAGAAGTAAGCCTTCCCTGCTCAGGTCTGGGTGAGGGGCATTCTCTTAAATTTAAGCAGAAATCACAATTCACAAGCCAGATGCCCCCAGGACCTCTGTTTCTTCTTCGACGTTCAACACCAGCCTGGATGAAAGAGACCCTATCCCCACAGCACCTTTTATCAGTCAGAAACTGTTCCCAGAGGGCTCCTGTATGTACATCAGCTCGGGGCCTTGAGGGACCCACATACCCTCCTTGGGGACTGATGGAAAAGTCCCTTCCCAAAGTCCAGACCCTAGAACCAAAGGTCCCTTTCCCCCCATCTGTGTCCAGAGCCCCTGTTCTGCCTGCACCTATGAAAAATCACCCGAACCCCAGCAACAAGCACCACATTCATCCAAAGAACAGAACTCTCCAGTCACAAAGATCCCAGAAGTCACTGCTAATCACATTTGCATAATATGATTCTTTTCCTCAGCAGATTTACCTTCCTAATTATGCTGTCTCCAGCCAATATTAAAGTGATTTTGTACTCCTTGGCTTCTGGTGTTGAGCCAGGCTGTTCCCACAGTGGGCGGGGAATGAGGCTGAGTTGCACTGGAGGCCCAGGTTTTACTACCAACTGGATAATTTCTGGTAAGAAATGACAATAGGACCCACATCCCTGCTGGTGGAGCAGGGTACAATGAGAAAGCCCACGGCTTTCCTGCTTGCAAAGGACAGCCATAAGCAAGGCCTTGATCGAGTTTCATCCCAGGCAGGGTAATTGAGGTTACTCTTTCTGGGCATTCAGAGGGCTAGGCTAGACCTTCCACTTCTGAACATGTAGAGCTGGTCTTCCAGGACCTTCCAGTTGAGTTGTATAGCTCAAGCCGCAGATGAGCAGGCCAATGCGGAGAATAGTGACAACTGCTGCACCGAGGCCACTTGCACACTGCCCTTGGCTTAGCTTCCTCCACCAGTGGAACCCTCTCAGATACATGTCACCAAGCTGCTCATACTGTCCTGTTCTGTCAAGTACCACATGAATAAGGGGGAGCCAAGCTGGTGGAGGATGGGATGTGTGCGTCCCGAGCACTTTTCCCAGCCTGACCAGCAGGTGTGCGGTGGCTGCTGAAGCCCATCCAAGCCCAGCGAAGACATGGGTGACTCAGCTGAGATCTGCCAAGCAAAGCCAGGTCATCCACATGCCTGGTGGCCACTCAGTGCCTTGATGGCCTCTCGCTGATATCTGTATACTCCATACTTACGTCCCCAAATTCTCATTACGGAGCAGAGTCTCCAGTGTGACAGCGCTCAGACCCAGACCCTGTGGGATGTAAATAAAATTAGTAGTCTTACAAAAGTGACCCCAGAGAGCTCTCCTCACCCTCCACTGTGTGAGGACATGAGAAGATGGCCACCAAGAAGCTGGCCTTTTCCAGTTACAGAACCTGCAGGCAAGACCTCCTCTATCTCAGGTCTCGCCATTGAAGAACTGTGAGCCATCCTGGACAGTGCTGTATCCCTGTATCCGTGTGTGTGTGTGTGTGTGTGTGTGTGTGTGTGTGTGTGTGTGTGTGTTTGTGTGTGTGTGTACTTGTGTGCTTACACTATTGGAAGACAAAGGTCTTCCTCTGTGACACTTTACCTTATCTTTTGAGACAGGGTCTCACTAAGCCTGGTCCTCTCACCCACTGGCTAGGCTGGCTGGCCAGTGAAGTTCGTGCAACCACCCATCTCTGCCCTTCTAGCCACAGGATTGGACGATATGCCACCAGATCCTGTTTTCACATGCGCGCTGGGGATGCAAACTCAGGTCCTCAGGCTTTTCCTGCAAGCGCTTTACTGACGGAGCCATCACTCCAGCCCACTCTCAGCTACTTTAACTGCCACTGCCACCATGGTCCCTGCTGCCACCACGACCCCCACTGCCACTGTGACCCCAATGCCACCATGACCCCCACTGCCACTGTGACCCCCGTGAATTTTCCCACAAGGCTGTTTGCCTGCTAGAGACTCGGGGAAGTCAGTCCCTCACTTTGTCCCTGTAAACAGAAGCTCTGCAGGGCACCTGTCTTTTTATGACTTCCCCGCTCTCTTGTGAGAAATGGACTCCATTCTCCCTGTCAGGCTCGCTGGGTCATTAATGTTCTGGCGCTTCTCTCTGGGCCTCCGATGGACTCAAAGTAAGAAAGAAGAAGAAAATAGAATTTTTCGTGTTTGCTCTTGTCCTCCTGCGACTGTCTCTTTTCTAGAACAAACGATGTCTCAGGAAGCTGTTTCTTTGCTCTCCCCTCCCACCAGCCCACTCAGTTTCTCATGCCCACGCCCTACTACTATTTTCTGGACTATTTACTATGTCGAGCATCTTATTTATAGGAGCAGCCGCCCCAGAAATGTGAGGCCAGGCATTTAAAAACAGTTCTTCCCAGGACAGAATTTGTAAAATGTAGACTCAGCAAGGCTGTTGCCTCAGTCTCCTGTTTTTATGACTTTACAAGATGAAGGACAGGCCTGTGTGGAGACCAGTGAGGAAGACGGCAGGGAGGAAGGATGAAGGATGGATGAGAAAGCCAGGACTCACCAAGCATGCACGTCAACTTCACCCCTTTCTCCAGGACTCACCAAGCATGCACGTCAACTTCACCCCTTTCTCCAGGGCAAGGCAGCAGTTTGAACTCTTGTTCTTCCTGTGTGAAAGCTGTGTGATTCTCAAAAGCCATTCAACTTCCCTGAGCCTCAGTTTCTTCATCTGTAACCGCAGGTTCCTGTTTCACCTCACAGGACTCATTTTGCCTAAAGACAGGGTCTCGTATAGCCCAGGCTGGCCTCAAACTCACTATGTAACCAGAGATAACCTTGAACTCTTGATTCTCCTGCCTTGACCTCCCAAGTGGTGGGATTTCAGGCTGGTTCCACCACAGTTGGCTTCATGCTGGGGATCAGGGTTTCATCTGTGCTAGGCAGGCACTCCACCACTAGACATAGCCCCAGCCCCTCACAGGATTGTTGAGAACATTAAGCAGATTTAACATGACAACACAGCAGCTAACCTGGTAAGGTGACTTATCAATGGTTGGTTCTTTTTGAGTTCTTCTTCCAAAAGAAAACTCGAGGAGCCTGAGATTAACTTTGTCTGTCTGTCTGCCTGCCTGCCTCTTGTCTGTCATTTGTGACTGGGTCTTGCTCTGTAGCCCGGGATAGCCTTAAACTCCTAGTCCTCCTACCTCAGGCTCCTGAGTGCTAGGGTTACAGGAATGCATCACCCCACTTCACTTTATCTGGGATAATAATAATAATAATAATAATAATAATAATAATAATAAAATCCTGCATTGTCTCTCATTCCCCCTGTTTCTTTTCCAGTACAAAGCATGTTTCAGGAGCTGATTTCCAGCTGTGCCCTCCCACCTTTCCTGCCCTGTCAGCTTTATGGCAATTTTAAGTTTTCTTAATGTTCTCAATAATCCTGTGAGGTGGTTGCCAGATCCACTTTACAGATGAAGAAACTGTGCTTTCATCCTTTCTGAGAGCAGAAGAATCATATCGGTGGGAAAGAGTGGCCACAACAGACAAAACTCCTGACACACAAATAACATTACGCTTATACATATAGCACATTAAGTTGCTGTTAATTTAATTTTTTTTTACCCACCAAACAGCAATTTTATATCATACAACCTGTTTCTAAAATTAATGATAACACTACCATGTTTATATATTTTTTACTGAGTTAAAACCAGTCCTAAGAGTCTTGGGACTCCAGATGGGATGCACATTAAACATTGACAGGAGTCTACTGAGCGCATTTGAAAAACTCTAACTAGCAGTGTTTTCAAAGCAAAGACTCATGACCAAACCTTTGACAGAGTACAGGGAATCATAAGAAAGAAGGGGAGTTAGTCTGATGAGGAAAGGATAGGAGCTCCACAAGGACCAAACATATCTGGGCACAGGGTCTTTTCTGAGACTGACATGCAACCAAGGACCATGTATGAATGTAACCTAGAACCTCTGCTCAGATGTAGCCTGTGGTAACTCAGTAACCAATTGGTTTCCCATAGTGAGGGGAACAAGGACTATTTCTAACAGGAACTCAATGACTGGCTCTTTGGCCTCCCCACCCCCCAAGGGAGGAGCAGTCCTGTTAGGCCACAGAGGAGAGCTTTGCAGCCAGTCCTGAAGATACCTGATAAAACAGGATCGGATGAATGGGGAGGAGGTTCCCCCTATCAGTGGACTTGGCAAGGGGCACGGTGGAGATGAGGGAGGGAGGGACTGGGAGGGAATGAGGGATCGGGACACGGCTGGGATACAGAGTTAATAAAATGTAACTGATAAGAAAAAAATAAAATTAAAAAAAAAAGAGTCTTGGGACTCAGTAAATCCTCACGGACACTCTGCATAAGGGTAAGAGTCGGGATAAATTCATTTTATCATAACTAGAAAATCTCTTGCACAGAGAGGTTAGATGCTTTGCCTGAGATTACACAGTTAGGGAGAGACAATAGTGGGATTTGAACCCAGCGATTATAGTTCCAGAGGCCATGAAGTCAGCCATTTTGCTGCCTCTCCTGAGGAGGTCTGTCTTATGACGACCAGGGAGGAGTCAAGACTGCCTAGCATACATAGCCCTGAGCCCACCCCTTCTAGGTAAATTGACAGCACTCCCTCCAGAAACACAGAGTGGGCAACCCGCCTGCTCTCTTTCCTGAACATTTCATTTTCCTGTCCTCTGTGGCATGACTCTCATAAAACTATTCATTTCTTAATTCTGATGGCAGAAAGGAATTTAATCAAGTTGCTTGAATATGACGCCAGCCTCCCGCTAAGCCAGCTGCCTCCCGAGGGTCGTTGGGGGAGACAACGCCCTGTTAATATTTAGCTCCAACAGCAAACATTATGACTTTCAATTTAGAAGATTATGCTTCTGGTTAGTTATGTGTCACATGTGCGCGCGCGCGCTCGCCGGGCGCCTCATCTCATCAGCGCGAGAGCATTTTGCCAGGGTGATAAAAAATGCCATTTTCTCCGCGAGCCCTTTCCACTCAGTGATCCTGAGAAGTAACATCGGGATCAAAACTATGTTCTGAAAAATAATTCATCTATTCATCAGCCCCTGGCGGGTCTGCATTCCTACTGCCCCAAAAAGCCATTTCCAGGGAGGGGCTAGGCGGAGGCTGACCCCAGCAGGATGCGTTGTCCACGGTCCTGAAGCCACTGGCGCTTACGGGCGCTGTCCGTGGTGCTGTTCCTAGAGGAACAGGGCCCCAGGTCCGCGAGGCTCTGTCCGCCGTCCCGGGGTTGGGGGAGCTGGGCCTATTTTTGGGGTCTTGGATCCTTACAGGTCTTCTCTCAAGGACTCCCTACACCTTTTTAGCTCAATCAGATTTTCCAAGCTCCTCCTCTAGAGTTTGCTACATCCTGGAAAGTTCATTGTTACAGCCCAGCTTAAGGTTTCTTCTTTTTCACTCTCTCTTCTCTTGGTCTCACCTCAAGTGGAGGGGCCTAAGAAGACGAGATTTCAGAAATGAAGACTGCTAATATTTCTTTCTCCCTCTTCCTCATCCTCTCATCCACCACCTCTCCTCCATCTCTCTCCCTCTTCCTCCTCTTTCTCCCTCTCCTCCCTCTCTCCTCATCTGTCTCTCTCTCTCTCCCCCCAACATCATCAATGTCCCACCAGCCCCTACCCACTCTACATCTCTTGCTTCCCCAATATTTCTACCTGACTTCTTCCCCATCCTCTCTTCCTTCCTTCTCTCCCTCGTTCCTTTTCCTACCCTCTCCTCTATCCTCCATAGATGTCTCTGTCTCTCCCTTCCTACCTCTCTCATTCCTTTCTTCTCCTTTTTGTATGTGAGAGAGAGAAAGAAAGAGAGAGCCAGGGGTAGACATGAGATTTCTTCTTTTATTTTTTGAGATAGGGTCTCTTCTCACTGGATCCAGTACTCACCCATTGGCTATACTAGCTGGCCAGTGAACCTGGGGATCTTCTCTTCACTTCCTAGCACAGGAAACTCTCTCTCTCTCTCTCTCTCTCTCTCTCTCTCTCTCTCTCCCTCTCTCTCTCTCCCAAGAGAGAGATGGAGGGAGGGAGAGCACCTGACTTCTACATGGGTGGAGACCAAAACTTAGTTCTCTCTGCTTACACCGTAAGCACTTACTCACTGAACCATCTTCTAACCCCCTCCGCTTCCTCTTTCTCTCCCTTCACTCTGTCTTTCCATTCTCCCTTGCTATCTTTCCTGTATTATCCTCCCACCATCTCTAGCTCTCTTAAGTATTCCTGCCTACCTCATCTCTCTTTCTCTCCTTCCTCCCCTTCCATCTGTCTCCAACCTCCCTCATCTTTTCCATCTGCCCCTTTTGTTCCTCTTTCCCCTTTTCCTCTCCCACTATTTTCTCCCTTTTTTCTATTTTTTGCCTCCCTCACTAGCTCCCTACTTCTCACCATGATTTTTTCTCTTCTCCTCTTTGCCTCCTGTCTCCTCATTCCTCCAATCTCCTCCATCACCCTATTTATTGACAATTTATAAATAAACTACCTCTATTCCCTGATATATTCTCTCTCTCTCTCTCTCTCTCTCTCTCCCTCATCCAGCCATTTCTTGCTGGTTGCTGCTCTGTGTTTCCTCTCTCACATACTCTCTCCCTCTCCCTGTTCCCTTCTTCCTTCCTTCCAGCTGCCTCCCCCTCCTCTCCTCTCTCTGCACATAGCACTCCTCTTCAGGAGCCCCCAGCTGCCTGGTGAATTCATTTCAGCAGCTATTAGGGATCAGCACCTGCCCTGATACTTGGTGGGGAAGATGAGTTTGAGATAAGATGGGCCGTTTCAATCTCAGCACATCTGTAATTGCATTACCATTAAATTGCACCGTTTTCCAAAGGTGAGAGCCCAGGGCCCTTGCGCTGAGAGTTGTCTGTGACTCTAGTGCCAAGCCCTGCCTGCTGTGGAAGCCTTGGGCAGAGGAGAGAGGATGCATAGCTTGATTTGGCCATCAAAGTAGTCCCTCTTATCTTCAGGGCCTATTGTTTTCCATTTTATTTCTAAGGCAAAAGGACCCCTGGGAATCATTATCCTCAACCCCCTCATCTCCCAGATAAGGAATGGGAAAGTCAGAGGAAGGAAGGGAGTTACCCAAGGCCTCACAGTCATAATCTATGCAGCCTAAAGATATGCCCCATTTCGTAGCCTTGCAGGAAGCTAAGACCATGGCAGACAGAAGAGAAAGGGGTAAAGCCAGAATGCAGTATTTCCTGGACTGTTGCTCTTGCTGTACCACCCAAGAGTCTGTCACACCTGGGACATGGCATACATAACGACGTATTTCGTTCACAAGCTTTTGCCACGGACACAGGGAACAGGATTCAGCCCTGAGGACAGAAATATAACTTGCAAGGGCTGGGTGAGACCTCGGTGCATGAGTGCTCTGGACATAGAGGGTGAGTAGAATCGATGAGGACTGTTTCCAGCCAGGTCCTGGTGGAGTAACCGGGAAACCTGAGGGAGTGAGACTATGTGGGAATTGTAGGCCAAGTTTTACCCAATGCCAGGAAGCCAGAAACAGGTTCAGGGAGGAGGTGGGCATGGAGGATGAAAAAGTGCAGGCCTGGCTAGTCTGGAGGCTAGAGGAAGAGGAGATGAGGTACAGGTGCCAGACAGTGAGGGTTCAGGGGGAGAAGCATGGACATCAGGCAGGGCTTCAGGCAGGAACTTAGGAGAGGAGCAGACGAGAGCCGGGGAATGTGTCTCCATCGGTAGAGTGTTTGCCTGAGGTTGATCCTAAGTGTCACATAAAACTAATGTGGTAGTCCACACCTGTAATTCCAGCACTTAGGAGGAAAAGGCAGGAGGACCAGAAATTCAAGGTCATCCTTAGCTGCACAGCAACTTCAAAGCTGGCCCACGCTACATGAGAGATCCTGTTTAAAAGAAAAAAAGAAAAAAGAAAGAAAAGCCCAAGAGAGGATCATCATTGGCCTACATCACTGAGCAGAAATCCAAGAGGCCAGAGATGGCATCACAGGCCCAGAGTCTGTCCCTGCCATCTGTGTTGTTTTGTTTTGTAGGTTCCTAGTTCCTGCTTCAGGGGAAGAATAAATGCAGGGTCGAACAGAGCCAGGCTGGCCCAGCACTGGAGGATCATTCCTAGTACCCATGGATGGCAGACAGATGAGGAAGTGTGGGTTTGAGGCCAGAGCAGAGGGCAGG
This sequence comes from Psammomys obesus, assembly GCF_907164565.1. Taxonomy (NCBI): domain Eukaryota; kingdom Metazoa; phylum Chordata; class Mammalia; order Rodentia; family Muridae; genus Psammomys; species Psammomys obesus. The sequence continues at coordinate 4,354,765 of NW_026591598.1, read as the reverse complement.
GAGAGTGTGGCAGAGTCTCTGAGAGGTCTTGGAGTCCAATGGTGTCCACCCCCAGCCTCCAGCCCTACAACAGCAGGAACCTAAACAGACAGGCTAAGCAGCTGTGAGTCCTCCCATGGTGATGAGGACAGCAAGCAAACAAACAGCCACCAAACACATCCCAGCATCCCGGGGTCAGCCTGCTGCACTGGCTACACCTGCTTTGGCAGAGCAGTTGCTTTGAAGCTCAGCCTGCTGCTGAGAGCATGTGTGGTACCTAGGGATAAGATAGGAGGGTTTAATGATGTGAAATAGCTCAGTGTGTAATCTGGGTGCACTACAAGGGCTGCTGAGAGCCTCTAAAAGCTTCCAGGGCCAGCCCACCTCCAAGGCTGGCCCATTATGTTGTTTGTGATCAGCACCTGCTGGCCTCAGCTCCAGCTCTCTCCATCCTGCTGCCTTCCCCAACATCAGGTGCCCACGTGGTACCCGCACCCTGGGTCGGCGGGTGCAAGTCCCAATGACCCCCCTACACACACACATGAGTCCTATATAAATCAATTAGGATAAATGAACTGAGCTGTGTGCGAGGCCCTTCTCTGCTGCATGCCTTCTAAACTATTCATTTTCCCAAGAAAATTAATTACAGGTGGCCCATGCTAATGCTCTTCTAATGGAATCTGGTATTTTTGTTTAAGAGGAGCAGGCATTAGATGCCTCTTATAAGCATCCCAAAGCAGGGAAGAAGGGAGCAGATAATCTCAGGACAGACCTGTTGGAACAGAAGAGTCAGTAATAATGCAGAACCCTGCAGAGCCTTGCACAGAGTCCAACAGGAAGCTAATGAATATGTCCATTGAAGAAACCTACATAAATGGACCTTGGTAGGTTACCAGAAGCAAAGTAGGAAGTAGGTAGCTATTGGATGGGACAGGCTGGTTGGCCTTAAGGATGAGGACTGTGAATAGAAAGGGCTTATTTGATTTGTAATCACATTGTGAGTGCTACAACATCCTGAGCAAAGGAGGAGCTGGTCTTCCTGTCCTAGACAGCCCAGTTCAGTGGAGAAGTCATATTTCCCAAGTGACATTGACCAGCTGGGGGATGCGATGTGCACAGTGACAAGAACAAAAAGAAGCTAGAAAACTGAGCCTTACTCAGGGAAAATTCAAGGGCTGGCGAGGCTGAGGAGGCAAAGCTGAGCAGCGTTCTTTCTCTGGAGCAAGGGCTCACAGCCCTAAACTTCTTAGAATCACAGAGGAACTTTACTTACCTATTTCCAGGGGCCTCCTCTGAAATTCAAATTCTGTTGATCCAGTGAGGAGCAGGCATCAATGTTCTCTGGAAACTCTAAGGTGACAGAGTACCAAAATAGAGAGCCAGGCTTGGGAATGGGCCACAGTGAGGAAGGAGACTGCTCCTGTCATGTGACTATGGAGAACAGGATGCATCTGAGAACAGCTTTTATTCCTGCATGCTGCAGCTTGCTGGCGGTGGTCCATCAGAGGGGATGGGTGGGCTGAGGGATGGCTTGAGCCAAGGGCCTACTCCTACGGGGACCTAAGCAGAAGAGGTACAGAGATGCCAAGAGGTAAGGTAGGTTTTCTGAACCTTTGTAAAAGGAACCTAGAGGAATCCCCCACAGTCCCAGGACCCTCCCTGCAGAATACAGACAGGGAAAGAAACCACTCAAGGCTGCATGCCAAGGCTGCCCCTCCTGAGAGAGGCAAGGTCCCACTACCGGAAAGCAGCACCGAAAGGAGCACCCACAGTGAGCTTTGAGGAAACTTGTCAGGAGGAAGGCACCTAGAGGAGAAGGGCTGAGGGCCAGGGTCTTCTCTGGACTGGATTTTGTTCTGGAATATCAGAATCAGAACCAAAAGCCCTTCCCACTAGGAATTCATAGTGGTCCTGTGGGAGAGAGAAGCAAGCAGACCCTGAAGCCTGCTGTATTCATTACTTTTCTATTGCTGTGGTGAGACACCCCGCCCATGGCTTGTGGCTTTACTCCTTGCAAAGAAGGAGTTTATTTGGGGTTTACAGTTTCAGTGGATTAGTGTCCAGGGTGGCAGAACCAAGATGGCAGATGGCAGGCTCACACCTTGAGCCACAACCGGGAGGCAGAGTACACACTGTGAAAGGTCTGAGTCAATGCTTGCCCCAGGAATACGCCTCCACCAACACCTCCTAACCCCTCCCAAATAATTCCACTACCTGGGGACCAAGTATTCAAACATATGCACCTATAGGGATCATTCTCATTCAAACCCAGACACCTGCCGAGGCCAGGCCCTATGTTGTGGCTTCCGCGTCTCCTCGCATATGAACTCACTCATTTGCACACAACCTGCCAGCCACACTGTGTCCACTTCCTGCTGGCATTTCTAGGCTCCAATCACAAAGGTGCTTGATCCTAATTTGACACAGGAAAGAAAAAAATAAAGGGAATGGATACCTGTTCCTGTCGCAGTCATAACATCTCACACGCGCAGAACATTTTACAGCCGACGAGGAGCTATGATGCGCTTTACCTCACACAGTCCTGTGGCAGAGGCGATTGGTCTCCCTTTGAAGGTAAGACATTTGAAGCTCAGGATAGTTTGGCCATTTTCCCAAAGATGCACAGCCACTGCGTAGAATGGGACGTGGTAGAGCAGAGATATGGGTGACTTCCAAGCCCTCTAGAATCAGTTGAGGCACCAGTTGTTCATCTAGACTCCCCTAAGCTGGCTCTCCTCCTTCAACCCACTCCACTGCTGCCTTCTTCCTTCCCCGTACGTCTCCTTCTCAGGCTTAAATACTCATGGACTGGACAGGGAAGGTCTAGGATGGAGACTCAGTCCCCTATGTCCAGCGCTGGCAGAGGGCCTGGAACGTGAATGTCCTGAGCTAAGGATTGCCCTGGGCAGTGCAGTAGGGGGGCATTCCTGGGAATACAGCTGTCTCCCTCAACTTCTGTGCAAAGGTTTAGACCACAGACTCGAGGCTGGTTGCAATTCTTTCTGCCATCTCTCCTGCAATGGAGTTAACAGCTGGCTGAGCTACAATATATCAATTGTACAAACTCCCAGGGCATTTTCATATTTCCATCTCCTTATGTATTTCTAGTTGACCAAACTCTTGCAAATTACCATTAAGCACAATCCCATCACCTGGCTCACTGGGCAGGAAGGCAGCAGCTTGGGTTTAACTCCTGAAGGGCCATAGACGGGAGAAACTGGGTCTGGCTGAGTGGAGCAGGACCCTGGGGGAAAGGGTCAAGCACTGCCTCAGTCCATAAACTTTGGTCTCCATTTTCCATGGCTCCTGTGTAGCCAGCTACTGCTCAACTACTGTACCTCATCAGCTCCTCTCTGGGAACTCCAAGTCATTTCTGTCACTTTCTACTCAAACCAGTGACTCCAGAACCCCTCCCTAAATTGAGCCCCATATCTAGCAGCAGAAGCAGGAAGGGGAAGAGAGATGCTGGGAAGGTGGACTTCGATTTAGAGAAAGTCCCAATCTGGTGGGAGACAGGGAAGGAGGTGGACACTAAAGCTCTTTAGGTCTGATCCAAAGGCTTGCTCATTGCTGTGGGCCCAAGTACCCAGACTCAGAGGCTGGTCCATCACAGGGCCCGAAAGCTATGTCTCTAATGAATAGATGAGTGAATGAATGAATGAATGAATGAATGAATGAATGAAATACAAAGTTTGTGCACAGTCTCTCACATACTGGTTCTACAATTTCTGTGACCTTGGACCAGGGCCCTAGCCAGCCTGAATCATAATCTCCTCATCTTTAACTTGAGCCATGCCTTCTCTGTGGGAAGGTATCACATGACTCCCTCCCCCGATTTTTTCTGGAGAGAGAGAAAGCTTGTAGCTGTCAGGAACAAGCTAGAACTGTCAAAAGTACATAAAAGAGCTGCGTCAATCCTGGAACACCAGTCACAGCTCTGTGTATTTGCCAAAGAGGTAAACTTCACATGTTTTTCTTCCCAGGTTTTATATATATATATATATGAACATACATACCTTTCATTGTCATTTCTAAGAAATCTGTAAACTTCAAATGTTGAAGGCCTGCCTGGGGTGAAAGAAAAAGGTAGTGTTCAGTGGGGCTCGATGGAGGGGAGGTGGTGGTCTAGATTTGAGATAGGGAAATGGCATATGACTTCCCCGTGGGTATTGTGACAGAAAGAGGAACTGGAGAGAAGCCTTGGCTTCTCTGTTGTCTTGGTCCAGCCCGGCTCTGAGAACACAACGTCCACAGCGAGAATATCTGTGCGCTGAGAGGGTATGGCACCAGTCCCATGCTAAGTCCTCACACAATCTTCAGCAGTTTCCTGCAAAAACCAATAGCACGGTATTCTGGCTTCCAGGGATCCTCGAGGTTCTGCAGTCCTCTCCTGGGTCCTCTGGGCATGATGGCTTCTTCTCCTAATAAGAGGAAGAGGGCAGAGAAAACCCCCTGTCACTTCCGTGACTAGGTTAAAACATACTGCCATGTCTGCCCTTCTCCCCTCCCTCTTCAACTCTCGTCCTCTCCCCTCCTCTATTTCTCTCAGTAACTCTTCCTGCTCTTGTTCTGATAGAGCTGGCTGGAGAGGTCCACCTCACCAAAAATCGAGGGCAGCACTGGCCAGCTGCAGCAGGGAGCTGAGGCCCACCTCACAGCCTCTGAAAAGCTGAATCCTGCCAACACCACACACACGAGCTGAAGTGGACTGTTCTCCACTGTGGCCTTCCAGTGAGACAGCAGCCCTGTGAGACTGGAGGGGTGTGGGGTAGGGATGTGAGTTAAGCCCAAACCCCAGTTCCCAGGAATTAAGGTAACCAGTGTGTGTGTGTGTGTGTGTGTGTGTGTGTGTGTGTGTGTGTGTGTGTTTAGCTGCTAAGTGTTGAGGGGTTTGTTCTTTAGCATTTGATTACCAGTGAGATCATTATTCATTGTTTATAGTTGAGGGAATCCGAAAGTCCCTGTGCTTGCCTGTCACACAATGAGCAGTTGAGGAGCCCAGCGTAGAGGTGAAGCTTTTCTAACCCGTCCAGGACCTCCATCTTGTACACTAAGCGACCTGACTCACTTCTGGGGCTAACAGGGAAGAATCTAATCACTGAGGGGTGGGGTGCTCCAAGGCTCTACCCTCTTGCCCTACCATGTCTGGCTGCTCCTGTTCCAGGCTGGAGTCTGAGGATTCCATTAGCTCTTAATAAGGGCCAGTAAAATTCAGAGATTCTGGTGACATTTAGGCCACCGTGGACGGCTACGTGGCCTTCTTTCTTGACTGGGAAAGATGGTAGCATACAAGAAACTATGAAAATAAGATAGGGAGGAAGGCAGAGTGCTAAAGGCCATGTCCTTTGTAAAAAAGCCAGACTCTTCTGGCCCTTATCACATCCCAAGCCCTCACTCAGTAGTACAACCACCAACTCTCAGTCTCATCGGGGCTTGTAAGGTTTCTATAGGCATCACGGTCCCCTCGGCCATCCAGCCACGCCTCTCCGCTGAATGTCTATCTGAGCAGAGCAGAACTGCCCGAGCCCTGCTCCCAGCTCACTTCCCAAGCTTTGCCATTCCCATGTGGTAGGAGTAGCGTGTCCCCCTGCCTCAGTCACTCCTTCAGGAAGTTCTTCCCAGGATCTGCCTCATGTCCTTCAGCAGCAGGATGCCTGGCCCAGGCAAAGCAGCAGGGTGATTAGAGGTGACTGGTCATTCTTTCATGTCTCCAAGGCATCTGGGAGGGTGGTGAGCAGGAGCAGAGGGATAAACAATGGCAGCCCAGCTTCCGGTATAGAGCTATGGATCCCTCAGACAGGACAGACATTCTCTGGGGTCAATCATTTGTCCAATTTTCAGAAATATGAGTTTAGGTTTCCCCATGTCCGTGTAGCTCTCCCAGGATTAGAAATCTCCATCCCAGCTGCTCAGCAGGGCCAGCGCAAGCAGCCCAGCTGCAAACAGTGTGGCCCTCTCCCCTTGCAATAAAAGCCCAGGACCCGGGTCTTCCACCCACAGATGCTCTCTGTGAGACAGGGGAGACTGCATAGTCCCTCCCCTGGCTCTCCTCCTCAGTCCCAGCCCTTCCTATATCCCGGAGCCTGGGGGTCCTCAGTCAGCTTCCCCTGGGTCAGAGGGGCATGTGTCCCATAGAGGGCGCTCATGACTACTACATCTGCTTAATCATGACTACTACATCTGCTTGGAGCACCCAGAAGAGGGTACTGGGCTGCTGCAGGGTAAGAGCCACCTCCAGAAAGCATCATGATGCTCTGAGCAGCAGGCACCAGGCCCAGTTCTTTCTATGAAGGACTGAGAGCTTCCAAGAGCTGGCTGAAAGGGGCGGATTTAACGCAACCTCACTGCCTTCCAGGTTACTCTGCCACTGTGTCCCCACCCCACCCCATCTCAGGAAACACTTCCAGGGCGCCCACACTCCTGTGCCCTAACTAGCAAGTAGATTCTGTCCTCAAGTGGACCAAGAAGGAACAGGAACCCCGGGCAGCAAGCAGGTGCTGGGCCCAAGTGGCAAAGCCTTCCAGGAGGGTGTAGGACCCACACGGGGAGCTGTGATGGCATGGAGCAGGGAACAGGGTGAGGCCTCAGGGACCTCTCCCCATCTTTCCTCCACCTGGCTGCTTCCAACAGGTCCCTATTTGCACTTCCTGCTGCTGTACGCGCGCGCGCGCACACACACACACACACACACACACACACACACAGGCTCTGAATTCCACAGGCAGAGGAAAATGAATATTTTAAGGCCCCATGGCCTGAGTCACCGCAGTTTGGTGGCGACTAATGTTCTGCAGCTGGCCCTGCCCACGGGGCCTGCTTAGCATGCAATTAAGATGCAAAATAGCATCCCTCAAAAGCTCCCCTCTGGGCATCTCTGCTTTCTCCTCCAAGGCCCTGGTGGATTAAGAAGCTTCTGGAACAGTAGGGAGGCTCGCCCCCGCCCTCACTATTCTTACTAGCTGGAGTTCCAGGCTGGGTTTCTGAGCTTGGTCTAAGGCCAATTGGTGATGGGGCTCCAGCCCTTCCATGGCCACCTCCCCCTGGCTCCTTATAAGCCAGCCCTGTACCACCGCACACAGGGTCCTGAAGAGGTACGTTACATTGCCCCGCCCACACCAGTGCCCACCAGCTTTAGTTTAGCGTTTGAACTGTGACGGTGACTTCCACTTCCAGCCACCTGGCAGCCCCAGAGTCCCTGACCTTTTCTTCCACTCACTTCTCCAACCTCTGTGGCCCAAACCCTCCCAGCCCCTCTGATAGAAAACACCGTGCAGATAATTTATTGCTACCCAGGAGGTGAAAAGAGTGAGGCACAGGCCCATAACTTGCCGAGGGCCACACACTCAAGATAGGGTCTGAGCAGCCCAATGGGTGCCTAGCCATCCCACTGCACTGACAAGCCCTTTTTTTCCCCCATCCCATCTCCCTTCCGGCTTCATTTGCATTCTTGTCTGTCTCCCACTGCACTGCAGTGTCTATGAAGATGGGGCATCTGTGATGAAGGGGTGGCTGTTTTAAGTGGAAGAGTCGAGGCCTGTGGTCTACAGCCATAGAGAAATGGCAGCCTAGCCTGAGGAACGTGCAACTCAGAGCGGCTTCCACCATCAGCAGCTTCCACTGCTTGGAAACGGGTCAGAAACAGTCTCGGCCCTGAAAGATCAAAGGCACATCTTCATGAGACCTGGGACAGGAGGCACAGCTCCTGGGGAGGCCACAGCCACAAGCATGGAAACCTTGTGGGTTCCCTGTTTAGAGCATGAAGGATGAGCACCTCAACTGTCGTGTCTGAAATGCAGGGCAGTTTGTCCAGGCTCGTGGGAAAAAGTATAGACCCCAAAATGGGCAAGCAGACTTGTAAGAAGACCTGGATGCCCCTGAAGGATGGAGACTGTGCAACCACCACAAAAGACCTTCAGGTAAGGCTCAGAACCTTCAAGGTCACACAGAAAGGACGAAGAGGCACAGAGGCCCAGGGCCTGGCCCTCTTCCTGAGACTGTGTTGGATACAGACATCTTTCCACAGGCAGCCAGGGTCAGCCCTCCTCACCACTCCAAATTGTCCGTGGCTTTGACTTCCTGGTCTGGGGGCCCCTGCCGCACAGGACCTACAGGTGGCTTAGGCAGAGGTCGTGGCTAACCTGGGAGGATCTTACACAGTTGAGCCAGGACTTGGGAGACTGGGGATAGGGGGAGGGGCTTGTTCCAGACTGGGTACCTTTACCTGAGTGACCTCAGTGGCCCACAAGGTTTTACGTTCCACAGGCAGGAGAGGAATCAGGATGAAAGTTACTGATACAATTCTCCCCTTCTGCCCACCTCTCTGCTGCCCCCTTAAGAGCTCTCTAGCCACACTGCCAAACTGCTAGGCTGGACAGCCTTTATTCTCTCTGTACCTTTGACCTCTGATTCAGCTCTTACCCAGCCCCGTGCCTACGTGTCTGACCCCATCCTCAGATCCAGGTTTGGGAGTAGTACAAGAGTACATGTGCCCTCAGGATGAACTTAACCTTTTGGTGGAGATTTTAGCCAGTCGGAGAGAGGAAAAAAAAGAGAGAGAAGGGATGGGGCCAGGAGAGGCAGCAGATGCTACTATCCTGAGCTCAGGAGTCGGAAGTATAACCATGCTTTTTGTTTGATTTTGTTTTGTTTTTGAGACCAGATCTCACCCAGGTCAGGCTGCCTCCAACTCCAAATGTAGCCAAAGCAAGCCTTGGACTCCTGATTCCTCCTGCCTCTGCCTCCCAAATGCTCACAGTTCTGCTTCTCACCAGATTTTAGTGGAGTGGCAGTCACCTGCCCTTTCCAGTGTCAGTTACTCACGTGAGCAATGGGTGTGTGGGGCCAGCTCCCAGGTGAGACTGTAAGTACAGCCATGGATGGTGTCTGTGGATCAGTCGGGTCTCCTGGGATCATGGTGACCAGACCACTGGAACCTCCATGTCCCTCTAAGAGGTGGTCACCCTCCATGGACCACCAGGGCTACAAGGAGTAGAGTTAAGAATCCCATAGGCCCGGAATGCCAGCTTCAGCTTCCCAATGGGACAGGTATCCCCAAGGAAACACAGGCAGAGGCCCAACCCCCAGCCAGCTCTGTTAGTGACCTGTGGAGGCAGAAGTTGGCCAAGGGAGGGGCTATTTCTGGGTCCAGACCTGCAGTGGAACTGTCCCTTCTGGTGTGCCAGGCCATTTCAGGAACCAATCACGGGCCAGCACAGCCAGGCTAGGAAAATGCTACTCAGAGACGTGAAATTCTTCAGGGTCCACATCCCCCACGACTAGTCCCAAAGGCTGAAGATGAGAGCAGGACTGAATGGTCTCACGGCTCAGAACTGGTACCCATGCCACCTAGTGAGTGGCAGTAGCCCTCAAGGTGGCAGCCCTGGGCCTCCATAGCTAGGACATCCTGAGACCTGCACTGGCTGCTGGGAGTTGGGATCCTACCCAAGCTGTTATGATGTCACCACATACACACACACACACACACACACACACACACGCACACACGCACGCATGCACACTCACCACGGTGTAATGTATGCACACAGCAGTGAGCTCTAAAGGAGCAGGGAGTAATCAGCAGGTGCCTCGAGGTAGCCCAGCACCCTGCTTGGCGCCTTCTGTGCAGCATTTGCTCAAGCACACTGGCTGTCAGGAAGCCAGGCCTATTGGCCAGTTCAGCTGCATGGATTGCTCAGAGCCCCTCGTGCCTCAGGCAGCCTCACAGCTCAGAGCTCCTCGGGAAGCTTAGATATCAAGCCTTAGAGTCTGTCTTCACCCGTAGCCCCCTCCCCTCTTTCAGGACAGGGTCTCACATATCTCAGGATGGCCTCTGGTTCTTTATGTTTCGGAGGATGACCTTGAACTTAGGACCCTGCTGCCTCTGCCTCTAGAATGTTGGAATCACAGGTGTGTACTAACACTCCCAGTCTAAGCAGTTCTGGGGCTCAAACCCCGGGCATCATGCATCTAGACATTCTATCAAGCGAGCTGCATGCCTAGGCCCCCCAGCCCATTTTAGAACAGTCTTAGATTTTAGGAAAATGGCAAAGATAGACTGTGTTCCCATGGTCTGCTCACCGGGTTAGCCCAGTCACATAATACATCGTCACACTGTCACAGTCACTGGACCAATACTCACGAACTATTATTAAACACTATCCACAGCTTATTTAGATTTCCTCAGTTTCCCCTAACTTGGAAAGCCCCCTTCTTGCTTCCAAGATCACACTTGTTCCTTTGGCTCTCGTGTCTTCTTAGGTTCTTCTTGGCTCTGGTAATTTCCTGGACTGTCCTGGCTGGCTTTATGTCAATTTGACCCAAGCTAGAACCGTCAGAGGAAAGGGAGCCTCAATCGAGAAAATGCCTCCATAAGATGGGGCTGCAGGCATTTTCCTAACCAGTGATTGATGGGGGGGGGGAGCACCCAACCTGCTGAGGGCGGTGCCACCCCTGGGCTGGTTCTATAGAAAGGCAGTAAGCTGTACCCCTCCACAGTCTCCGCATCGGCTCCTGCCTCCAAGATTCTACCCTGGCTTCCTTCAGTGACAAGACTACAGTGTGCAAGCATAAGCCAAATAAATCTTTTCCTCTCCAATTTGCTTTTGGTCATGGTGTTTTGTCACAGCAATAGTAACCCTAACCAAGTCATAAACTTTTCCTTTTTTTGTTAATTTGCTCTTTGATAGTTTCATGTGTGTATACAATACATTCTGGCCACACTCATCCCTCCACCGTCTCATTCTCCTCCCACACCCATCAGCCCTCCCCCACCCAGCGCTTCTTCACTGAGGTGAAACCTTGCCTTGTACCCCCAAGGCCACTCTACATTTTCCTAGAACCTTAGGCCCAAGCCCTGTCCCTCATCTGAGCCTTGCCCACTCTCGCACCCCTAGCTGCTGCTGCTTCCTGCCCCATGCCTCAATCCCTGCTGTACCTCCCAGGAGAACAAGGGTGAAACTGGGCCCAGAGCAGAACCAGAATGCCCCTCTTTGTAGGGTTGAGACTTGGATGGCTTTTTTCACCTGAATCTCAGTTTCGCTATCTGTGGGATGGGTATAAGTATGTCCATCCTCCAACCACTGGAACTGAATGAATTCTCAACTGTCCCCCATGGATGCAACTCCTGATCCTCCCCTCTCCCAGCCCTGCCCAGGCGCTACAGGAGTTGACTCTGTCCACATCGGGACCAGGGTTCACAGCCAGGAACTGTGACAGAGAGCAGCAAGGGAGGTGGCCTCTGAGGCCCAATGAGGAAGTCCTAATCCTTGGGTGGTGGATGCCTGTGGCCCAATAGGAATGAACTCTGAGGCCAGGGCCACCACGCACCCAGAACACCCAGGGTGGCAAACGCAAGGCTCTGCCTCCTGCTCATTCACTTCTTGGGAAGCCCTGAGCTGCCTCCACCACCCTAGATCAACAGAGGGCTGTTGCCACCTGGAGTTCTGGGTACCTCTGGGCTGAGCTGTTGTCAAGGCACACTAGATGCCTTGCACCTGCTTAGTGTCTCTGCCAGAGTGGGAGGAACAGAACAGGAGGGTCTGGCTGACCCCGGGTGCAACTAGAGTGTACTCCCCGGCCTCAGTTTCCCCAACTGTAAAAGAAACAAATGCACACACAGACACACCTGTGTGGCTACAGTCACATGTGCGCTGGGGTGGTGGAGTGGTTACCCTGGGTTCAGACTTCCTGGCAGTGTGTTCAGAAGGTATAGGCAGGAAGCAACCACCTGGGACAGCCCACAGAAGAAACACCTGCCCACCCACCCACCAGACAGGAAGCTGGATCTGCCCTGGGTCTAAGTCCTCGCTGTCCGAGTTCTTACTGTGAAACACAACCAGGCATGCTGGTTGGCACAGTCAACTTGGCACCGTCCCTGGGCCGCCTGACTCCCCAGGTGGATGCTGGGACCTAATCCTTCCACCTGCTGAGGAGGACCAGAGAGAGAGGCCTCATTTAAGACCACTTCACTTCATTTTACCTGAATGGAATCTGCCAGAAGCCAAGCTAGGGGACTCCTATTCCCCAGAATGAGAAGAATTTGTGTCACCCTGTAGAAACCCTGGCAACCACCTTCCTGAGATTTGGGGTGAGGGGAGCCACTGCTACCGCCTAGAAAACCCCCTCTCCCTCACTATGGAGTTCCAGAGAACAGCGTATGTCAGTGCCCCCCAAGTGCTTCCCCTTGGATGCTGGCCACAATAAAGGGTGCCCTGAAATAGGACCTTCACCCCACATTCTGGGCAGCGCTCTGAGCTGCTCTCCACTAGGGGGGCCCCCCACCATGGAAACGGGCTCCCAGCCGCAGCTGCGCCCCAGCCCCTGGATCCTCATCCTCCTCGCCGCCCTCCAGGATCTGCCACAGCCTCCCTGATTGCTAATTTAGACTTCCCTGCCGTCCCACGCAGGGGAATCAGGGGAAATCAAATTACCGAGTTATTCACTCTTTTTGTACAGCTGATGGGCTGATTAGCTGTCAATCAGGGCCAACATTAACATCTGACACTGTGTGCATAACAATTACCAGTCACATTAAGGAAACCTTCCCTTTCTTTCTCTACCGGGAGCGGCAGGCAGAGACAGGAGAGGAGGCGGCAGACGAGGCTCCGAAGGGAGAAGGAGGAAATTCAATCAGCATAATTAGCTCAATCAGAAGAGAACATCACTTCACCAGCTGAGCGGAGCCACTGCCGCTGCCAAAGGCCTCGGGCTGACCAGCTGCTCCGGAGCCTCTGCACTCCCTGCCCTCCAGCCAGGGCCTGGCTCGCCTGCAGCCTCCCCGCTGGCCCAGGGCCTCGCTGCCCCTGCCGTCAATCAGCTGCTTGGCTCCGCCTTAGACTTGATTTGCTCCAATCAACTGGACGCATTCTCGCTTGCCTCTCTCGGATTGGCTCTGACCTACAGTACATGAGGCTCCAGTGTTGCGCTGGGGACCTGAGAAGGAGAAGAGAGAAGGATGAAGGCTCTCTTTTGTGGAAGGGACACTTGTTTCTGACACTTAGCATTCCTGAGTATCCATTTAGTGCAAACCAACCTGACAGTCTTCGTCCTCAGTTTCCCCGTCCGTGAAACAAAACTGTCTCCATCTGTGGCTTGCTTGACTCTGTCCAGGGGCATCGCCCAGAGAAGACCAGCCCTCCAGCCAGTAGGCCCTCACTGCTGTCTGTGTCTGAAGCAGACAAACCTAAGCTGTACTTAGAAAGAGCCAAGCACGGGCCCAGGGCTTGCCCAGGTGCCCAGGCAAGGGGCCATCTTGCTTGTTTGCTCTCTTGTCACCAAAAACATCTCAGCTTCCTTACTCAACTCAGACAGGAACCTGGGCTGCCCTGGGGCTAGGATGGGAAGGATGACACAAGCCAGATTTGAGTGTGTGTGTGTGTGTGTGTGTGTGTGTGTGTGTGTGTGTGTGTGTGTAAGGACAACCTCAAGCATTATTCCTCACCTTCTACTTTTTAAAAGACAGTATCTCTTTCTGTTCACTGCTGCATACACTATGCTGGCTGACCTAGTAGCTTCTGGGGATTCTATCTCTGCCTGATCCCATCTCCCTTTAGGAGTCTGGGATTGCAGAAACTCTCTGGTTTCCAGCATGAGCGCATGAGTTATTTGGCTCTTCATGTTTGCCCAGCAGCGCTGAGCTCACTGAGCCACGCCCCGCTCAGCCTGTGGAGTTCTTAATCCAGTGTCTTGGACTGTGGTGGATGTCAACAAGCTAATACCACAGAACAAGCAGCGTAAACTCCGGGCTCCGTCATTCCACAGCTGCTAGGATGCTATCCAAGATCAAGATGCAGGCTTGCTTTCAGGGAGGCCTCTCCCCTTGACCTGCAGACGAGCTTGCAGCTTCTCTGTGTGCTTGTGTAGCCTTTCCTCTGTGCTTACATGCCCCCCACCCTGTTCCTAATCCCTTCCTCTTCTAATTAGGATTAGGACCCCCCAACTGCTTCATTTCAACATTCACCTACTTAAGAGCCTATCTGAAATCAGAGACTCACTCTGACATAGTGGAGATTGGAATTCCAGTTTACTAATCTGGGGTGGGGGGGGCAGGATATAACTCAGGCATATCACCTAGAGATGAGATAACACTGGATTTAGCAGTTTCTATGCACGATGCTAACTCCCCAAAAGGTGCAGTGCCTCAAGCCTCCTAGGGGCCCATTACACCCTCCAGATCTGAAACAGAAGTCTGAGAAAGGGGCTAGTCTGCTCTCAACTCTATAAATGGGGGAAGTGGGGTACAAGCAAGTGAATTAACCTGCCCTTTAAATATGCTGCAAACTGGAACCCATGCACATGGCTCTGGATTCTACACTCCCATCATCCATACCATGTGCTGGTCTGTGAGGTTTCTGGCAGCCCAGATACAGCCAGTATCTCCTGACCTGGGAGCAAGCCATCTCCTCTGTCTAAAGCCCTGAAGCCTCCATTGTGAGGCCATCTCAGACAACCTCAGTGCACCACCTCACCAGCTTGCCTGCAGCCCGGACAAGCCTAGAAGGGTTGTCATAGCAGTGCCATGGAACATGGACTCAGCCTGGGGCTGGGCACCAAGCCTGGTGCTCACCTAAGATGTTAAGTGGCATCCTGAAAAACACATGTCACTAAGGTATCATTCCCATTTACTCCTCGCCCTACACCCCAGCAGAACTTGCAAGACCCTCCCTAACTAAGCACAGCCAGGAACACTCTGGGCCATGCTAACTTGCTCTCTGAGGTGCCCCTAAGATAACTGATTTACTCACTGAGTTCATGTTGGTGTGCCACTGGTCTGTGTGTCAGGTAATCTAATGGGTGCAGACAGGTAATAACCAGATAAGGAATAAAGAAATCTGTGGCAGATGGCAGTCTGTGGGATAATAAAACAAAACCAGACAGTGGGGAAGTCTCCCTGATGAGGTGACACCAAGGGTCCAGTAAAAAGGGGGAAGAGCTGCAGAGCAGAGGGAAACAGCTAGCACAAAGGCCCCAAAGCATGGCCAAGAGGAGAATGTTGCTGAGGACACTGGCAAAGATAATGTTCTTGAGATCCCTGCACCTCATCCCCAGGGACAAGATGAAAGTCCCTCCTGGTGTCAATGTCGAGTTCAAATCCAACCCACCTCAGTTTAAACCTCTCATCCTAATCTGCCTTCAGAGCAGACAAATCTGGAGCACTGCAGGTGCTCCCCCTGACAGGCCCCTCCTCACAGAGCATCTCTGGGTAGCATTTAAAGGGGCAGTAAGGCTCAGGCTGGAAGCTTCCATCAGCTAAGGAAAATCTCCCTTCTCCTGCTTCCAGCTGCCTCTTTGCAAAGGCCGTCAGAGCGTGACAGAGAACATTTCTCGCCACAGTCCCCTCGTGTCGCTGCCTAAACACACTCATAAATCCTTGCCTGACCCGAGAAACAAGGCCCTGAGTTTAAAATAAGAGAGACAAGGAGACAAGGGGGAGCCATCCTCCCTGCTCTCTGCTGTCTGTTTCCTCCTACTCTCCTCTGTTTCCCTCTCCTTCCTGCCCAGCCACCAGCCACAAAGCAGAATAAACATTGCCCGGGATGCATGGTGGCCGGGCTGGTGTCAATGTTCCCAGACACGTCCCAAGGGAGTCATCACACCATGGAGGAAGGTGACCAGGGAGCTAACGAAGCCCTAGCAGAGAGGCTACTACCCACCCAGTCTCCACCCAGCAGCTATATTCAAGGGCCAAGCACCTGAATCCACTGGGGTCCACCTAAGGAAGCAGAGACCCCTCCAGGTGTTTCACACAGCGGCCATTTAATGCAAGGGATTGGCTACCCAGGTGATCAAAGAGGACAAATTAGCATTGCCCCCGAGTAGAAAGCCACCAGCACCCCCAGGAAGGGAAGGCTAAGAAGAGGGAATGGTTTCACTCCAGCCCACAATCTAAGGCTGTCCTTTGAGGTGCTAGAGGAAGGCTGGCTGGCAGAATCAGACCACAAGGTGTGTGAAGGGAGTGAAGGAGATAAAGCTTCTTTAGATACTGGCCTGGGCAGAAGCAGATAAAAAGTGCCCTGGTATCTCCCTTCCTCCACCCTCCAGGCTCTCACTAGCACCTTCTTTGTGACCAGCCTACCCTAAGAGCTCTCCATGAGCTTCTGAGAATACAGCCTGAAGGAGTCAACCCTCCACCAACCTTCTCCCCCAAACCAAGACAGAATGGAGGAGGAGATGAATAACAAAGGGATTCGAGTGAGGAGTTTTACAAGCAGGAAAGCTAGACTGAGTCTAGGAAAAAAAAAGGCTCAAAAAAAAATCACACTCCACTGTCAGGAATACAGTCTACTTGGCTGCTGGAAAAGGAGATGAACGGAATGAACAAGACTTGGGGGGCCATCCTGTAGGGCCTGGAATTCAAGCTGAGGTCATAGGGGTATGCTCTATCCTCTGAGACAGTTAGCGACCCCTCGGATCTCAGTTATACTTTGGAATAAAGTTGGGGGAACAGATGGCACACTCTCCTCAATGGTCTTAGTAAGTGATGATTCAGCCTGGATGGGGGCTGTTTCCATGGAACCTGGGAGGATGGGGCAATGTTCAGCTTCTAAGGTATGGAAGTTGACTGGCTATGGTGGGCAGAGGAATCAACAATGGCTGCCCACGGAGGATCCATATTCTAGAAGAATATGGATTATATTGCTTCCCTATCTTCGCCTTCCTCTAGGACCACTTATGAGAAAGGACTGATAGACAGTCACCCTGGCTTCCATTGTGTTCAAATTTGTCCATCTTCAAATGGACAAAAGGACATCTGTAGATTAAGACTTTATTTCCCGGCATCCCTTGCAGCTAGATCTGACCATGTGCCTGAATTCTAGCTGAGGAGTGTGTACATCGTGTAATAGAACTAAGGAGTCCTGAAGGCAGCAGGCCAGCATCCTAGGTCTCTTCTATGCCTCCCCTCCCCTACCTGCAAACTGGACAGTCAGTGTAGTGGATGGAGCTTTAGTTGATATTTTGGGTAAAGAAGCTGAAAGAATCCTGAGTCCCTGGGGATTTAATAGGATAATGTTGGCTCAGGCTCTTCATTACCCACTTAACTCATTGTTAAAACCAAATATCCACCACAAGCAACTTAAGAGAGGGGAGGTTTGGCCAGGGGCTACAGCCTAACAGGGTGGAGGAGGGGTGGCAGAAAGCTCTCTTTGTGCAGAGACCCCACGCAGCAGCTGTTTGCTACAAGATAGCAACAATCCTGGGGGCCAGAAACAGGGCTATGCTGTAATCCCTCCAAGCCCATCTCTGGCAGCCTGTATCAGCCAGCTAGTCCACAATCTCCCCCAAACAACAGCAACTGGGGACCTAGTGTTCAAGCACCCAAGCCTAGGAGTAACATTTCCCATTTAAATCCTAACCCTGTCAGATTTAGGGGAGACAAAGACAAACAACTTATTAAAGCTATTGTTGCTTCCAAGTCTCTCAGATACAAACTTAATGCTAAACAATAGGAGATACAAAACTCCCAGGCAATAATTTAGGTGGGGCTGACTGTGGCCCCCTCCCTTAGGGTTCGGTGGCCTGAAGTATGACAGAATGACTGACTTTGGAGAGCAGCTTCAGCCAGGTGATCAGGGTTATATATAGTTCTTGGGGGTAGGTGAGGGGTTCTCAGGGTAGGTGTTGAGGCTTGAGGTGCAAGGAATGGTTTACATTTCAGGAAGGTTCTTATCAGGAGAAAGGAAGTTATACTTGCATTTTGGCCATGACCTCACTCAGGGGTGGTCGTCTTGCTTAGAGACACTCTCCAGGTGAATTCAGGTGAAGAGAAAGATGCTCCCTGCTAAGAAAGGATGTCCTGCATTCTGCACCCCAACCTGGGAGAGCTGTCTTGACATGGCGGACTGCAACCTTAAATAGCAGGGTCTTCCAACAACTGACTCCTCAACCACTGAAAAGTATAGGTAGTAGCAGTGCACCCAATGTACAGATAAGGAGACTGAGGCTTGCTGAAGCTGTGTCACATGTCCAGCATCTCACAAAAAGCATGAGGCGTGGGGAAGGAGAGGTTCTGGAGGTTTTACCTCAAAGCTCCTCACTACCTCTCATTTTCACCTCTCCTCCTACCTCCTACTCCACCCATTTCTTCCAGCCAAGCTGGAACAGCAATAATAATGGCCTCAATAATGGAAAGATACTGAGGAGTGCTCCTTTGTGAGGCTGACAAGGTCACATTTTTGCCAGCAAATGAGCCTTAACTGTACTCTGTCACCCTTAGGTGGCATTTGGGAAAACATAGAAAAGTCCACAACATGTCAAGACTATAATTTGACCAACAAAACATCTGAAAGAAAAAGAGAGGGGAAAAAAAATCAGTAGATGTTCTATAAAGAATAACTTCTTGGGCTGAACCTTACAATCTGTCCTCTGCAGAAGACAGGGATGGTACCTCAAAGGTACCCACCTGAGCTGGCTGGAGCCCCTCCCTGCTGACAGCTGCAGGGAGACCTTGGTCCCCAGACAAAGAGGACTATTTGGGTAATATCCTTCCTTCCATTCTAATCAGATGAGCACCCAAAGGAAACTTCAAAAATCTCAAGTCAGATCGCTCAAGATGGCGATCATTCAACTGGCTCCCCGACTCAGAAATGGTCAAGTACTTCCCTATGGTTTTCAGAAGGAAACCAATGTGTTCTACAAGGCAAAGTGGGCCTGACTGACCCACTCTCTCCCCAGATCCTCAACCTCCTCCCCTACCAGGGTCTCCCCAGTTACCAACCACTAGTCCTGTCCTGCCTGTTGATTGAACTTTGACCTGTTAGATGTGTGCCCTACCCCTGAGCTACATCCCCAGTGCCTGTATTCAGTGTTCCTTTCTTTTCCATTCTAGGATGGGGTTCTCTTGAGATGGTCCAGGTGGGCTTTGACCTGTTCATCCTCCTGCCCCAGCCCATACACTAGCCAGAATGACAGCTTGCACCTGATGCCTGGTCCTGGCTTTTGAATTAAATACGTCCACTGGCGTCCACCTCTGAAAGCAATCTGTGTATGTTTTTGCTGTATACCTCAGCAGGCAGGGGCCAGATACGGTTTGCTTGATGTCTGTTCACTCAGCCTTAGGTTCGAAATA
This sequence comes from Psammomys obesus, assembly GCF_907164565.1. NCBI lineage: Eukaryota > Metazoa > Chordata > Mammalia > Rodentia > Muridae > Psammomys > Psammomys obesus. The sequence continues at coordinate 4,335,723 of NW_026591598.1, read as the reverse complement.
GTTTTCCATATGTATTTGTTGGAAAAAGAAAAGGGGAAAAGGAAAGGAAAAAAAGAGGATGGAAAAGAGGGGGGAATGGAGGGAAGACTGGTAAGAGCCTGGTGAAGAGAGCTTCGGAGGAGCTGGGTTACATTAAAATGAAATTTAGTGAGAACTTTCAGACACAAGGAAGCACTCTTTGACCAGAAATAAGCAACAGGATCTAGATGGGGATAGGGGTAGTTCACAGCTAGGGAGTGGGTCAGGGGCAAGGGTCAGGTACAATGAAGAATAGAAGGCCACCTGTTCTTGCTGGCGATGAAAAACCTCTTCCAACCCCCACCCCCTCCTGTGGGAGCAAGCGGTACAGGTGGGATTCTGTCTCTGTGAAGGAAGAGAGGAGGGGAAGGGGGTTCTTCACTCTCAACCTCCCCACAAAGTTACTGAAGACATCTCGAGTCGTGAATCATCCCTCTTTACAATCAAGCAGTTATTTAAAATGGAAAAAGGAAAAGAGACCCAGAAAGAGCCTGAGCAGAGTGGCTCGCAGCCGTTCCACAGCTCGTGGCAATCAGCCCCGACTCTGCTCATGCGAGCTGCTTTCCTGATTGAGGGAGCTAATTGCCGGCTGACACAGCTTCCAGGGAAAGCTCTTGGAGACAAAAAAAAAAAAAGCCAAGTGCTGCATCAACAACCAAACACTTCCGTATGCACTGCACTCTGGTGGCTCAGGACCTGCCAGGCAACAAGGACCTCAGCTCCTCTTAGCAACAGGCGGTTCTCGGTCTCGAGGAGCCAGTCCCACCACCCAGGAAGCCCTGGGGCAGGGAAACCAGACAGAAACCTAAAAGACAGCGCCAAGAAATGGAGGCAGAAATATCCAGTAAACTGAGACAGGAAGGCGCAACCTCGCCGGTAGTCAAAGAAATCCCAGGACCAACAACCACGGGCTGTGTTTGTTGATGAAATTAGAACAAGGCTGAGAAACGCGTGCTCACAGAGACGCCTGTCCACCCCTGTTTACTGCTGCACTAGCCGCTGAATCATAAAAGCAGCCCAGACACCCATCTATAAATGAATGGGCGAAGGAAATGTGCCACCTATTCAGAACGAGGTTTTCTATTCATCCATAAAGAAGAAGGAAATCACATCATTCTGTAGGAAAATGGGTGGAAATGGAGATCGCGTTAAGTGAGACAAGCCGGACTGATAAAGAAGTGATTCCGCTCGTCTGTGGAGTCTAGACTGGAGGGGAGGTGTAGCGTGGGAGGAGTAAGGAGGCTGCAGGAGAGAGAAGGGGAGTCAGAGAGGATGGCGGATGAACACAAGGAAGGATGCGAGAGTGCAACATTTGTGAAAATGCCACTATGAAACCCACTGTTCCATAGGCTAATGTTTAAAAATAGTAGTAATTTGAATCACACTGGGCTCAGCAGATAAAGGCAATGAGTGTTTGCTGCCAAGGAGGACAGCCTGAGTCCAATCCCCATGTCCCACCTGGTGGAAAGAGAGAACCCACCTCCACACCTATGCTATGGAAATACTCATGCCCCCCACGTACATGCATAAATATACATATATATGGGAGATAGATAGATAGATAGATAGATAGATAGATAGATAGATAGATAGATAGATAGATAGATGCTCAGAAAAGCCTGGGTTTCTAGGGAGGAAAATATGGGACCTTTGGCAGACTTCTTCGCCCATGAGGGTTTTTCCTCAATACCCAGAAGGTGGCCCAAAGGAGTCAGCCTTGGGCAGCTGTTGGCAGATTCAGCCATAGCTGGGCCTGCTCTGGGGTGCAACTGTACTCCAGCTGCCCACCTTCTGTTTCTTTGTGGCCCCACCCTTGACCCTCTAGATCCAGCTTCTGATCCACTATGGTAGAAGCTACTGGCCTGGTTTCTGCCAGCTATCTCATTGGTGCAGCCCAGGCAAGACTGACAAGTCCTGCAGGCTGTGTCAAAGGTAAACTTATATACTTCCCAAGTGCCTCCTAAGACTCCAGTGCTAAATTCTGCCAAGGATGTGGTGGGAATGGCTCCCTCCTATGCCTAGTGGAAGTTGACAGATACTCTTTGAGGGGCAACCTGGTTGCCCAATGTTCCTTTCTTTTGTTTTTATTTCTGGGGGTCAAGAAAGGAAGGGGATGCCTCAGGGATCCCTATTCCAAGTGTCCTAAGTCCCCACTGACTTTCTGTACAAAGGAAAGATGGTCATTTGACTCATGAGAGCCTGAGCACATGGTTCCTTCAAGGTGGCTCCCTGTGGGGCAACCTTGCTAACACTCCCTGCTTCCAGCCTAGGTCACAGACTTGTTCTTCCATAGACATCACTCTTGTCACCTCAGAGGAGAGTGTCCCTGACCGGAAGGTTGGATTCTGGCATTCTCAGAATCCCTAGAAGAAAAGACTTGAGATATCACCCAAATCCCACCCCATGTTTTAAAACTGAAAAGTAATCTACACACACTGTAGTGTGCGGAATACGCCTGCTCTCCTTTGTGGTGTGTTCTCCAGCCTGCCTCTGCCCCAGAGACAAACACAGTTCTGTTCTTAACAACAGATTTGTGCTGAGCTCCCTCTAAGTCAATCATATAGCACACAGTTCTTCCCACTCAACACAATATGCTCTTGTGCTTACTCCTGGTGATCGCTTCCCTTCCCCTGGTGTATCCTATTTCATCCCAAGGACTTTTCACTTACATGCTGATGGGTAGTCAGGGTAGTTCTAGCCTGAGGCTCCGATGGACAAAATATAAATGAGTCTACTGTCACAGTCACTTACACTCACTTCCCTTGGGTAAATACTCAGGTGTGAAGTCACCCTGTTGAATGCAGGTATGCTCAGTCTTAGTAGAAACCAATTTCCAAAATGGCTTATACCACTTTCAACCGCACCTGCGACAGATGAGCAGTCCCGAGGCTCCACATCTTTGTCGACACTTGGTATTGTTGGTCTTTTGAATTTCACCATCTGGCTCGCAGAGAAGCCACTGGGCTCTGACAGGCTTCTGTAGATGAGCAGCACAATGCACAGAGCAGAGTCCCATCATCTGCGCACGCAGCCATCTGTGCGGCTTGTCTTGCTAAACACATCTTCCGAGTGTCTGCTGTCCCTTCCCCCCCCCCTTTCTTCTTTGTTCATTTCTTTTCTATTTTGGGGACGACAGAGTCTTGTTATATAGCCCAAGATGATATCAAACTCTCAATCCCAAGTACAAAGATGGGAGGAGGTGTCAAGAGATTATGATACAAACATACCTTCAAAACTAGATTGTCCTTTAAAAATACAGTGCTCAAGCAAGCAAGATGGCTGAGCAGGTAAAGATGCTACAGCCAGAGCTGATGACCCGAGTTCATCTCAGGACCCACATGGTGGAAGGAGGGGACCTATTCCCTCAGGTTGCCTCCTGCCCTCCGCATGCCCATCTTGGTGCACATATGCCTGCACACACACACACACACACACACACACACACACACACACACACTAAATGTAAAAGTTATATTGAAAGTCCCGTTATACTAAAATAAATAGATAGATGATTGATAGATAGATAGATAGATAGATAGATAGATAGATAGATAGATAGGGGCAATGCTTATGACTCGCACCCAAAAATTTCTTGGGGCAAATGTTAACCGAGTGAGAAAATGTATATAACACAATGCCTGGACCGTGTGCAGGGAGAGGGAGAGAGAGAGAGAGAGAGAAGAGAGAGTGGCTGTGCTGTGACTGCCAGCTTTCCCCAAGGTGAGATGGTGGGTGAGTCTTACCTTTGTTTCGTTGATACACTGCCTTGTATATACAGCTTTTAGAATTAGAAAAACAGTCAACATAAAAAAAAAAAAAAAAAAAAAACCAAAACACTAAGGCCATTAAGTCTGACTGAAATTAAGCCTCCACAAACAAAACCACTGGCTTAACAGAAACTAGTCCTTGCACATCTGACATCTCCAGGCACGATTTTCTCAGCCTTGAAAGCCTTCCAGACACTTTCCTGAGAGGAAGTGGCTTTGTTTAATCCACTCGTTGCAAAGGCGCGTCTGCACCTGGATCCTGGCGGGGTCTCCATCAAAGCAGGCTGGTGACAGCTGAGGTGTGGCGAGTCCTCAGTGCAGCTCAGGGGTGGGGCATGTGCTGGGCAGGTGGAGTCACCCGCCGGTGTGTATCAGACCACAGGCCAAATGATGGGAAAGCTGCAAGCCCACGAGGCCAGAGACCTCTGTGTCGGCCCTCATCAGTGTTATGTCCCTGAGGTCAGTTTTGTTGGACGAGTGAATGAATGACTCGAGCTGTTACATCCCAGCATCCCCTTGAGTACTAAGAGGAGCACATCACCACAAAATCAGCCTCCCGGCCCCCAGGAAGAGCACAGGGCGCTCTCACCAGAGCACTACCATGTAGTAAAACACCAGCAATGTCCTTTTGTGAACCGGCTTCCAGAGCCCAATACTGCCCAGAATTGTCCAGAGGGTGGCCACCAGGAAGCGGCAGGGGAGACCTGCTGGAGGCAGTGAGCAGGAGGGCAAACGGGCCGGGCCGTGTAATCCACTCCTCCTGTGCTTTGAGGAGAAACCAGTCCTGTGGTGGCTTGCCACAGAGCTAGAGTGGAGCTGAGAGTGAGGACAAGGGCGTGGGGGAGGTGGTTCGGTTGGCAACATGTTTGCTGTGCAGGCAGAGAGCCTGCGTGACACCCCAGGAGTCCAGGTGAAAAGACAGCTTGTGTGCTTGTGATCCCTGCACTGGGGGATGGGGGGGCAGGGGTGCAGAGCCAGGAGGTGTTCTGGAGCTTGCTGGCAGCTGCTCTAGCCTAATGGGTGAGTGAGTTCCAGGTTCAGTGAGAGACCGTCTCAAAACACGCGGCGGATAGTGCCTGATGAATGACATTCCAAACTGACCTCTGGCCTCCATACACATACACACACATTTGTGTACATGCACCTGAACACACATACACTGAATATATATATATGCATATATGTGTGTGTGTGTGTGTATGTATACAAGTAATATATGGAGAGAGAAAAAGAAAGGAAGGAAGGAAGGAAGGAAGGAAGGAAGGAAGGAAGGAAGGAAGGAAGAAAGAAAGAAAGAAAGAAAGAAAGAAAGAAAGAAAGAAAGAAAGAGAGAGAGACCCAACCAATGGGCCTCCCTGAGGCATCTGTACACACCATCCCCAGGTTACCCCAGCCCAAGGTTATCCCAATCATAGCTTATGCTCATTGTCACTGCCCGGCTTCCAAAAAAGCCTCCAAATAAGGACCAAGCCTCCAGGGCTGTTTCTTATGACTCCCTCCTGCAAACTTCCCCAGGGGAAGAGGCTGCTGTCCTCAGACCCCTGGGGTCCCCAGACCTCCTTTAGACAGAAGGAAGACGTCAGAAGCCTTCGTAGCCTGGGAGGAGCTCTGGAGCACCAGGTGAGGAGACGTGGTGCAGGCAACTCCTACCGTCCAGCGACCAGGCGGCCAGTGTCCTCGGGTACTCTCCCGTCAGACACAAAACTGGAAGTGCACAATCTGGGCAGAAAAGGGTAAAGCCCAGAGTCAAAAGAGCTCAAGGTTCCAAAACCCCAGCCAGGGGGCAATGAAAGACTCACCCAGCCTGGGTGAGTCTGCGGCTGCTTGGTTTTTCTCCAAAACCAAGAAACGTAAGAGACAGGAGCCTGGTTTTGTCGGCGAGGACAAAATGGCCGCTTCGAGAACAGCCAGCCACTTGCTCCCACAAATGTGCACTGCAGTGGGCAGAGAGGTTCTGGAAAGATGGTGGCAGTGATCCGTGCTGACACACCAGTGAATGGCAGAAGCTTAAAGCAGCCAACAGCTCATGACTAACTGACTGGCAGCCTTGCCCCAGGGTGCAGCAATGATTCTTCAGGGAGGAGCCTGTCCTTCCCCAGAATAAATGACAAGTCTCAGATGGTTGTGGCAAAATAGGTGATGCTGGCCCATTTATTTCATGTGAAACAGGGATTTATAAACCTTGGTCAGTGGGAGGGGTTTTGAGAGTGAATGTGTTTGATTCGCTGGGGGTGCCAGGGATCCTTGATTTACAGGCAATAGCACAGCCCTATCATAAGAAGAGGAAACACAGTACTTAATTATCCTATCAGATAAGGACTCCAGGTATGGTTAAAGGTCAATGGTTGAAAGCCAAGACACCAAGACATCTCATTAGCATAGGGTAGATGTTTCCAGTAATCCCCGGGTGCTTGCTGAACGGGTATCTTCTCAGGAAAGACTTGGGCTTATAATCTCCTGAGGGCCGCGTGACACTCCTTAGAAGATCTGGGGTTCCCCAAATCAGATGGAGAGGAAACCCAGTTGAAAACAAGAGTCTGTTATCTAATGCTGAGCTCAGAGGCTATCTGTATATGCCAGACTTTGACCTTAATAGCTGGGTCCCACAACCTCCCACCAAGCTGTGAGCACAGAGTCCTCAGCTGCCCCACACTGGACCCCCAGGGAAGCTACAACAGTGTGGGACCATCAAGGATTTCCAGATATCTTGGTACTACTCTCAAGGGGCTTCACACCAGGGTCCAATCTCCTAGTTCCCTGAACACAGATGGGCTCAGGGGTGGAGCTGCCCGTGGAAAGTGTGTGAGAGAATGTGCATCCCACCGAGCCCTGGCCCCATAAGTTCTTGACTCAGTTTCCCTACTCTGCACCTAGGTGACCTTGAATCTCCCTTGTGAAGGACCACAGTGTATCAACCAGCCGGGTCCTGAGCAGCGGTGTGCAATGGTAGCACCCTAGCGGAATGGACTTCACCCAAAAGAGAAGTCCTTCTCCCATAAACACTCGGGTCTGTGATGTTTCTGGCACAGCTCTGGCAATCACCATACTTACCCACGGTAGACTCGAATGCTAAACAGCTGAGGGCACGGACGTGCCTGGTCTACACTGAACCTCCGCCTGGAGTGTCTTCAGTGCTTCCTGGTGATTCCATCCTCGGGGCTGAGGACAAGATTTCATTCTCAGAAGCCTCCACAGAGCCCTCTGTGATTCGGTCGACAAACCACAGAGGCATACCTGTGCTGGGTTACCCCACTCCAATCCCACTGTGGTAATGGAGACTTGAAGGAAAACAGAGATCTCTACCAGTCAGGGCCTGCTGGAGGATTCTGCAGGCTTCTCTAGTCTCTAAATGAGCCTCACCTTTCTCCTCAGAAATCCAGCCTGTCACCAAGACAGACTACAGAGAATGGAACGGAACGAGAGAAAGGCTGGGGAAAGCTGAAGAGGTCCCTCTGGGCAGAGTGTGTTGCCACTCCTTAGCAACCGACGGCTTCGGTCTCCACAAACTGCGGCAGACACTCCTCTATGACATCCAGACGTAGACCCAGTGACAGACGTGGAGAGGCAGTTAGCACCTGTGCCCTGCTCTCAGAGTTCACTGTCTACTCAGCCGTGGAAGTCGTACAGCAATGACGGAGGAGATGTGGGGTCCTCGGGGCCCTCTGGGTTCCCACACTGTGTCCTATCACAGACATTTAGGTGCCACTTTTGCTAAAATAAAATAATCAACAAACACGCTGAGTCCTCACTCAGGGCCAGGAGGTAACAAAGGGCGTGGAAGCCCATACGTCTGCCAGCTCTTTGCCAGCTCTTTGCTCCTGTCTCCTTTGTTTGAGGTCACCTGCCAGCCTCTGCTAACTGCTTCAGGTGTGTTAGTCTGGAAACTGGTGATGTGTGGCTTCTCTCTTCTCTCTCCAACGCTGAAAACTCAAATATGAGAGCAGCTGAAGCTTGTATGAAAATAAGTGCTGGTCCATGGGGCTGAAAAAAACGAAAACAAAACAAACAAACAAAAACCAAAACCACAAACATGTGGTAGCATGCCTCTGTAATCCCAGCACCGGGGAGGCAGATAGTGTAGGTCCTTGAACTTGCTGGCCAGCCTAGCCTAAATGTTAAGTTCCAGGCCAAGTAGATACTCTGTCAAAATATTAGTGGACAGTGCCGAGGGAATGACATCCAAGGCTGTCCTCTGGCTACCTCAGATGTGCATGCACAGGCATATGTGTACCCGTTCATAGAGGAACACAAGCAAAATAAACAAACAAATCTACCCTAACGTCCTGGTCCAGACCCCCAAAGGTATCTACATGGCCCTTGTCATTGTCCCCAAACTGCAGTCACCTTGGACTCCAGGAAGAGTAGCATCCTGCAGGACAGAACTCATCCTCCCCTAGCAACCGTCTCCCGTGCACCCGAGAGCAGCAGGAAACATGAGAACTACATTGTCCCTTGAAAAAAATAAAGGCTTCTTTGAACCACCTCAAAGAACCAGGATTGAAGCAGTGACCAACCAGACCATCCTCAGGCCAGGCCTGCTTCCTTCTGCATGCCTCTTGACGTAGTTCTTCCTTTCTCTAAACCTACAATTTATGACAGTATCCTAAAGATGAACTTGGTGGTGTCAGTAGACTCCTTTATCTGCTCCCCGCACATGAACACATGCACACACATACACATGTTAAAGCTCTTTTTTTCTGTTTATCACCAGTACTCCCTTCTTTAACTGGTGTATTGGGGTGAATGGTGGAGTCCAATCCTTTGGGGCTCCCGGAGCTGGGGCTTGAGTCCTCTGGCCACATCCAGGCAGCGTGACAGAAATGAGTAAGGAGATGAGACTTGAGCACTGTCTCTGGACACAGCCCAAAGTGGCAAGTACTCTACACGTTGCCCAGAGCAGACCATAGCAGGCCAGAGCACCAGCCTGGGGAGCGTAGACCTTCCAGAAGGATTCGGGAAGACTGTATAGAGGGGCTATCATTTGAGAAGTCAAACAGAAGTACAAGAGGGAGAGGCATGACGGAGGTCAGATGTGAAGAAACAGAATGCCGAGCAGAGAAGCCTGGGACATGAGACTGTTGGCTGTGAAGAGAGCCAAAAGGACCCAGCAAATGAAAACTGCAGTGCTCACAGGCTTACAAGGGCTTAGAAAGGGTACATGGGGTTTGTACTGAGGAAGACTGATGGGGCGGAAGTACGAGAAAAACCAAGACAACATGTGTGAGCTCACTTGGATTCATCTGTCACTAGTCACCAGTAATGAGGTCACTGGCTTGTGATGGAAGAAGAGAAACACCCGAAAGATCCTGAGGGCCCTCTCCTCAGGAAACAGCAGAGGCTTCGAGACAGCAGTACTGAGGGCACATGCAGCACCCTCACCCAACATGCCCTTCCCCCTCCCTAATATGCTCCTCCTCCGTACTGATCTAAGACCACCTCCTCAGAGAGGGGGTCAGCTCCAACCTCATGCCTCACTTTCTCCCATCACACCCACCACCCTTTCTCTTGTCAACTTCATGGTCTATGGCTATTTTTTTTTTCAAATGTTATTTTAAGCTCCATGAGGGCAGTAACATTGTCTTTCCAGGATCTTATGAAGCCCTATTTCAGGGCACAGTTTCTACCTATGTCAGGCGCTGTGGGTAAAGTACACCATTGGCCTCAAAGCCTAGCCTCTTCCTTTATTTCTGCACTCTTTGCATCACAGAGTTTGCACTCCCTCATTGTGGCTGTATGTGCTCTTTGACCCCTTCCCAACACATATATACACCCTCTTAATTTTAGTGGGTTCACGTTGCTGGCTCAGGCCACAGAGTCAGTGTGCTAGCTCCAGCCGAAACCTCAGAAGCCCCAGTGTGGCCCTGCTTGCTCTCTTCCGCCTCTGCCTGGTATCTAAGGAGGACATGTCCAGGCTAACCCACTGGTTGCAGGAGGTGAAGGATGGGGAAGCAAACTGGGGGAAGAGAACTCCCCCAGTTGCTGGGCAGAGGTAGGTAAATAAAGGATGCTGTTTTAGACACTGACTTTGGGCTTCAGTTTTTCAGACTGTGTTTCTCTAACCTAAATGGGGGTTCTGGGCTGGCTTTAACGTCTCCTTTCAAGCCACTGGCTTTTCTTTAAACATACTTCTCCTAACCTCCCGTTCCTGCCTCTTACCTCTCCACCCCATCCACCTCCACCCCCCAAAATCCACCTTCTCCTTCCCACACACTCTGCCCTCATGAATAACCATGAGGCAGCTACTTTCATGGGGTCAAACTCACAGCTCCCAAGAGCCCCGCCTTCAAGGCCATCTCTTGGCAGTACTTTCTCTTCTTCAGCTACCTCACCAAGGCCTGGGGGCATGAGCAGCAAAAGCCCTCATCCAGTTCTGATGTGCAAATCTGAGAGCCTCTGGTGGCCCTTGGAAGTGCCTGTCCTTGCTGGACTGCTTGCCCCCCACAGCCCACCTGGGCAGGATGATGGCTGGAAAGAGTCAGGATCTGAAGATAGGAATTCTAGAGCTAGAGAAAAACTCCAAGCCACCCTTCACCTACCCTGGAGGGTCCGAGGCATGTGGAAGAAATGAGTCTGGCTCAGTGCAGTGGCAGAGCAGAAGAAAGATTCCCCAACCTTGACCCAGGGCACAATCTACCGCCCCCTGCTCATCACAGGGAGAATCACAGACACAAGCTGGGCTGTCCTGATGGATATGCATCTTTGCTTGCATATCACAAAGCCGGGACATCTAAAGTCCAGAGGGACAGCTACCGGATGTAGGTCCCGATTTGGGGACCCTTACATCAGGATTATGCTGGGTGAGCATTTGGCATAACAACTGGCCAGCAGCTGACAGTGCTTTACACAAGATGGGGTGACAAAGAACCCTGGTCACCTGTGTCTTCTGCTAGTCACTTGGCTCTCTGTAGCACTTCCTTTGTTACTCTGCAACCTGTATGCGCTTTCTCCCTCATCTCTCTCTCTTGCTCCCTTTCTCTCTTTTCTCCCTCCCTCCCTTCCCCCTTCTTTCTCTTCATCTCTGGCTGAATGAACCCCTATTTCTTTTGCTTGCTGTAATCTTTCTCTCATTCATTCCCACATTTCCTTTCTTCTGTGCCTCAATATTCCTGTGACTACCTCGCTCCCTCTGCCCCTCTCTCCAAGCCTGTTCCCCTCCCTCCATCCCTCATGACCTCCCCCGAGGTTTCTGTCCACTGTCCTCCCCACACAGCCGGGCTGTTGGCTGCCAGCTACAATTACGAGTCTGTTGAAGACCACACGCTCTTTTTCCATGATGGGTAACAAGAGGCTGTATGTTTGCCGCCACCGGCTGCAAATCCTGAATTCCTTTTCAGTGCAAAAAGACAAGCACCCTCTTGGTTTATAAATATTAATTAGAGGCACCCAGTAATGAGAGAAGAGGGCGGCTGTTGGCTGTGATCTCCGATTGTTTGACTAATCCTAGAAACAGTTTAAACAAGACAGTTATTGCCTGACAGGAAGAGGAATTAGGAAGCCACAGTCCTTCCAGAAGGATCGGCTTAGGAAGTTGTAGAGACAGGAAGTCTTAGATGTCACTAAGCCCTCCCAGCTCTGGCCTCCATGTTCAGGGAGGGAGGTGTTTCCTGTCCTGGGAGAAGACTTGAGGGACCACATCAGAGGATTGGCCCAGCAGAGATTCTCTACTCACAGAGGGAAGGCAAGGCTTAGAGGAGAGGGCTCCGATGACCAGAGGGACATTGTCCTTGTACTCCATGTAGGGTCTCACCTACATGGAGTCAGACCCTGCTCTGACTGAAGCCAAATCTTAAGTAGGAACCCAAGTATGCCCATCGTGTTCTAGGCTAACACTCTGTTTTCCAAGACCCATCAGTTTTACTTTCTGAGAACTGGGAGTAAAGCAAGGAGATTTGGTGAATTTCTTATTGATGCCAGAATTAGACAGACTTCTGTAGTGAATCAGAGCCATCTGGCTGTGGCGGCTAGAGTCCACCATGGCCCCACCTCCAAGCTCACATCCCAGCACCGGCTAGTTCAGAAAGTGCTATGTGCAAGACACAGCCGGAAAAAAGGTCACCTGGGAAGAAGGGCAAACTCTGGGACAGACCCTGGGCAGGACCCCTACACTGAGGCAAACTAAGCTACTCCTTCTAGAATGTACATTTCTAAACACCCTCCCGCCTTCGCAGATCTTTACAAAGCCTTGAGACATTTATCATCCCTTGGGCGTGGCAGCTGGCCTGCTGGAGACCCAGTGGGAAATGCGTGCTAAACAAAGCAGAGCCCCATCTGCAGGGGGTGGGGTGGCAGCTCTAGACTCAGCCCAGACCGTGCAGCCAGGACATAGCCCCACTCAGAGCAGAGCCCCAGGCCTGTGATCCCAAAACCCAGCTGAAGCTCAAACCTTGGCTCCCATAGCTGCCCCCATGGACCACACAACTCATGCTGGCCCTCTGGGAGGCTGGGACCAGTCACTTCTCCTCCCCTGCTTATCGCTATAGTAGAGTCCGGACCCAGAGTCCAGCCCAAACGTTCTTACAAAATGTAACTACCCAGCTTCTCTGAGTGTTTCTTTCTATGAAGCAACAGTCTTCTAAACTGCGCGTAAATACTAATCTGACCGCACAATGGTGATAAAAAGCTGTGTTCATGTTGGCTATTATTATTAATATCTGCCTCTTGTAATACTCCCTGCTAGTCTCTGGGGACGGTTTGCCCAATCTCACAATATAGTGAAAGAGAGGACTAGGAGCCTGTGCACATGAGCACAAACACACGTACCCTTTATAATACTGAGTGTCTTGGAGAGGTTGGGGGACCAGGTCTACTCCAGCCTCACCCTCATGTAGCCAAAACTCACGGCAGTTACCCTTCAGTATGTTTTTTATTCATGAATATCTGTTACATGCCAGGCCTGAGAGCCATGGAAAACATAATCAATATCCATGTTACCCAAGAGTTCACTGTGACATTGGGAGGAGGGAGGAGCCTATGGACGGGCCCAGAGGCCCTAACCCAGCTAACACTGGGGAGGGGAGGGGGGGAAATGAGGGCTCTGCCTTGCTAGAGGCTCAATCTTACCACCATCCTATGGGTCCGGGAGGAAAAGATGGAGTGACTTGCTTAGGAAATCCTAGAGTCAGCATATATTCATCCAGCATGGGCTAGCTAAGTGTCTCACCAGATGTGTTTCAACTCCAAGTTCAGAGCCATGGACAGAGCCCATCCTGAGGGAGACTGAATACAAGTCAAGCAGCAGCAGGAGCAGAATGGCTCCTCTCTGGCTCTCCCCCACCCAGCCTTATCTCCTGGCCTCCCGGAGCATCCGTGATAGCGATTGCTGGACCTGTGGATGATGGACCCACAGTACATCCTCTCCATAGCTCTCAAAGAGCCATGTCAGCTCAATGACCCCATTGATCCATTGGCCCATTTTCTAGCTAGGCACTGTCCCTGGAAGATTACAGCCTCAGTACATGTGTGTGTGGAAGCCACCCACATCTGTGCAGTTGGCCCCTCTCCTCTAGCCTCCCTATGCAGCCCCCCCTTTAGCTTCACCAGAGAGAGGGGAAAAAAAAGGGTTTCTTCCTGCAGCCAAAATCCTCACTACTCTCCCTAAAGATTTCCAAGAAAATGTTCTCATGGAGCCAAAAAGGAAACCATGAGCAGATGCCAGCCCTCCAGTCCGTCGCCTGAATTCATTCATCTGCACCGCTGTTGGGCTGCCGTCTACTCTGAGGTGTGTACCACTCTGAGCCTTGTCTGTTGTCTGGGGACAGTAGTCATGACACCCTGACAGGAGACCATGGAGCAATGAAGAGACAGCATGCGCAGAGAGGAACTCATTGCTACTTTCACATGTTTTTTTTTTTTTTTTTTTTTTAATTCATGAGTATGTGTTATATGCCAAACCCAGGAGCCATGAAGAAGAGCACAGTTAGCGCGCCTGTTAGCCAAGAGTCCACTGTGATATGGGCGAGAAAGACAGATGAATAAAAATATCAGTGCACTAGGATGGATGCTACAGGCTAGAGGAAAACATAAAGAAGAAAGGGGTAGGAATGGACGGGTGGGTGCAGGATTTGGGAAATGGAGTCATGAAGACCTAGCAGACACTCCCAGGCAGTCAGAGTGGGAAAAGCATGGTAGGTAAATGGGAACCTCAAAGGCTATAGAGAAGACCAGAGGGGATACAGGACAGATGATGGGGGCCAAACAGCAGAAGGATTAAACACAAGTGTGGACTCAGCACTGGGCACTGAGGTCATGAGAAGGGTTTTAAGTTGGAAGCTGACATGCAGTGTTAAGCTGAGCGAATACCCAACCCTATGGGGGTTTACGTAACTTTCCCTTTTCCTTTCCAGCCTGTAGCCAGCCTAGAAATCTGAGAGCAAGCACTTTTTCTTATTTCTATTCAACCTGAAAGCTGCTGTTGCATCCAGCCTGCATCGCATTGAAATGCAGGTGGCCTATGCAACAGTGTTGCTAAAATTACCAAAAACTAACCACAGCCAGGGAAGGGGCCATTATCGAAAACAGATTTTATTACCATGGAAACCAGCAGATAATGCCAAGTCCAGTCATTTTTATTCTCCCCAAAGAGGGAGAGAAATGGAGAGCCTGAGAAGGCGGCCACTGAGAGGGAGCTATTGAGAGGAGGAGCGCATGCTGGAGCAAGCTGGGAGACAGGCGGCAGAAGGCAGGGCACCACCCTGGGCCCTCCAGCCACGTACTTAGCTGTCATTCACGAAACTCCCACCGTAGGCCCCCAGCGCTGTCAGGGAGAAGCTACAGGTGGCGGAAGTGACTCTGCAGAGTGACTCCCATGCTGGGATTCCAAACCTAGACAGCATCCAGAGAAAGCTGCCCCAGGACATGCCCCTGGTGTTCCCCAAAGGTACAGGGGGCGGGAGATGGACTTGACAGCCGGAGACCAAACCTCAAGTTCGGGCCCTCTCCCGAGTGGCTTGCAACCTTCAGCAAAGTCACAGAAAATCTTCCGAGTCTCAGTTTCTTCGGGTGTCCTGAGCCTGGAGGGGGGTGCGCCGCGAGGATATGGGGTGCACAGATGGCGAAGCACTTTTGGAAGTGCTGGCATTATTGTTTACCTATTTTTCTCTTTCATGTCACAGTGAACTCTAGGGTAATGGGCTCACTGACTGTGCTCTCTTCCCCGTGGCTCTAAGGCTTGGCAAATAGCATGTACTCATGAATAAAAAATGCGCCTCGTAACAGCTGCCACGCGTTCATCTCTTCCTGACTGTCAGGCATTTGGCTAAATGCAGGCCCGGGGTTTCTGTATCTCTGCCCCCAACTTCCGACTCTGGAACTGAAGAGCTCCTTGCAGCTTTTGCATGGCCCCTGGCCCTCTACTGCATGAAGGACCCATCCCCAACCCACGGAGACCCAAATGGCAAGGGTGAAAACAGGCCGCACTCTGGGAGGGCAGCCGGAGCCATGCGCTCACGTGGATTTGTATACAGGACGGCAGTGTGACTTCCACTTAACCTGGGGATGGGGTAGCCTCCACCAAGGGCAGAGAAGAAGTGGATGGGGAGAACCTGTGACCTATGACCCAGAAGGCAGGGTCTATGGACATGCCGGGATCTGGAATCATTCCCCCGCAGGAGGAAGTGGTGGGGTTCTAGCTTCGGAAGGGTGTGGTCAGGGAGGAAGGTTGCCAGGAAGCCAGAGATGGGCTTTGGAATCCCAGCAATCAAGAGGCTGAAGCAGAAGGGTTGTTCCAGGCGAGGCTGGGTCACACAGTGAGTTCCAAGTCTGGACTATATAGTGAGACCCTAGTTCAAAAACAAAACAAACGGGCAGGAAGCCACTGAGTCTACAAAAGGCTATACCTGTGCTTACGGTAAGACCCATGAGGATGGAGCGCAGTGTCTCCTGGGAGTCTCTGTTCCTGGGTGCAGTGCCCAGCATAGCCGGCTGTGGGTAGACCAGGTCATTGACATCAGTGCCTTTGCACAGCCACAAACGTCACCCGGTCCTCACTACTCAGAGGGTGTGACCTCTGGGCCCTTGGGGGGATACATGTTGAGCAGCGTCCCTCCCAGAGATTCTAGGTTGGAAGGCTCCATCACTTCCCTTCTCTGAGTCTTGGTTTCTTCATCGATAGAATAGGAATGATATGTCCCCTGTCTCATAAGTCTACTGGAAGGGATTAAAATTAAAAAAAAAAAAAATCATGTGTGGGTCTGGGGACCGCTCAGCTGGAGAAGCCCTTGCTGTGTAAACATGTGGACCTGAGCCCAGTCTCCCCCTCCCCCCCCACACCAGGTTTTAAAAACCAGGTATGCTGGGCTGGCAGGATGCCTCAGTGGGTAAGGTCGATCGCCGCACCGCCTGGCAATGATGACTGAACTCCATCCCTAGAGCCCATGTGTAGAGAAAGAGCTGACTTCCACCACCTTGATTCCCACGTCCACATGGCTACTGTACTCTGGCATGTGTATGCCTTCATGTATGTGCACGCAATCTCTCTCTCTCTCACACACACACACACACATGCACGCACGCACACGCACACTAAAATAAATAAATATTTTATTTTTTAAATTTGAATAAATCAGTCTGAGAAATTAAAAGCGCCATGCTGAGTGTAAGCTATTGTTGCATTTTCCTATCTGTCATTACACACCAGGAACCCCAGGCCCCACTACCAGGTAACAAAGGGCTTTTCATCACAAAATGACTTGATGAGGCTGTTCTCTTAACAGCCCTGCTCGCTATTGCTTCTCTCCCCAACCCCATACCGTACCCCACCCGCGCCCCCACCAAAGCTCTCCCCACGGCTGGGCACTCAAATCCTTGTGCCGGCAGCACTTGGCGGGTGCAGGCACACAAAATGGAAGAGGGGACTCAGGCATGAGCTGGCAGTTAAAGGCAGGAACGAGCTCGAGATGAAATTCCTCTCCATCCATCACCACGTAATAAGAATAGAACACGAATGTGAGAATATCAACATGACCTACGACTCCCAGCTAGTTGCCTCCATTCTTTACGACCGAACCTTGTGGGGCTCGAGCAGCTCATTTCACTACAGCCATCACAGGGATGTCGCCAGGGGGTTGAAGGTGTGTCCGAGGAGGGCTGCATACTTGGGGAATCGGGGAGGGACCTAAGACTGCAAGATGTCCTGGCTTTTCAGGTCACAGAGAGAGAGAATAAATAGGGGCTTGGAGCTGAAGGGGATTTGTTTTAGATTTTGATGCTGTCTATAGGTAAGGAAGCCACAGGCCTGTCAGTGGTCCTGGGAGGTCCTGAGAGAAAAAGTTATTTTTTAATTTGTATGCGTGTGTGTGTGTGTGTGTGTGTGTGTGTGTGTGTGCGCGCGCGTGTGCAGACATGCAGGAAGGACACAAGTGCCGTGGCATGGATGTGGAGGTCAGAGGACAGCGTCCTGGAGTCAGGTCTCTCCTTCCTCTTTATGTTGGTTCCAAAGATTGAACTCCGATCTCCAGGCTTTCACAACAAGCTCCTTCACCCACAAAGCCCTCTTGAAAGCCCCAGAAAGAATGTTTCTGTATGTCTGCCAAAATCCCTACCCCTCATTTCAGCAGCCACTGTAGCCTCAACGACCAACTTGGCACCATCCAGAATATGTTTCCAGAGCTCTGGAGTGGTGATGTCACATGTCCCTACAGCAGCAGGTAAGGGGCCATGGCACTTGATCAATAACACAGGAAAAACAGGGGTTAACTTGCAGGCCCTTCGGCCTCCAAGCCCAGAGCATTCACAGGGTAGCATGTAGCTAGCACATGCTGACACCAAGCTTGAACTAGAGGTACACAAAGCCCCGTGGGGGCCTCCAGCCCATTCCCAGCCAAGAGCACTCTCCAGTTCTTATTATCCCCATTTCCCTTTGACCATCCCATTTCCATCCAAGCACTGAAGTTTCTTTCTAGTCATGAATTCTCTCCTTGCCCTTGAGTGCCTGCCTCTTCACCTCATTGACCAGGGGACACCTCCCTGCCCTTCTAGCTGCATCTAAGTCCCTTCTCCTGAGGGCGCCTTCCCAGACATCTTTTCTCCTTACCCTTTCTTGGCTCTGGGACCCCTGCTTAAGTTCCCTGTGGAGTCATCACCTACATGAGACACCAAGTCAGAAAGCTCTGGGGGCTCCTCTGCCTCCTTGCACAACACCAGAGCTCACTCACATCTGTGTCAAACCTGTTTGTTGAGGGGGCTGAGGAGATGGGCCAATGGATAAAGCGCTCGCTGCACAGAGTGAGGTCCCCGTGAAAGCCAGGTAAGTACAGCAGCTACCTGTAATCCCAACACGCAAGAAGTGGAGGCAGGGTTTGGAGAGATGGCTCAGCACTTAAAGAGCGCTAGCTGTTCTTCCGGAGAACCCAGGTTAGATTCCCACTTCCTACACGGTGGCTCACAGCCTTCTGTAACTCCAGTCCAAGGGATAGGATGCCCCCATCTGGCCTATACTAGTACTGCACACATCATAGCGCCCAGGTGAACACGCAAAATTTTAAAAGGGGGGGGGGGGGGTCCCAGGAGCAATCCAGCGATCTAGAATAGCTGGAATTGGCAAGCTTGGTTTTTGTGTTGTTTTTTTTTTTTTTTTTTAAATGAGTTCTTGTGACATACCAGGTATGGGCAGCATCTTGTAGGCACAGAGACACCATCTGGAGAAGGGATCCAGACATCCTATAGTGATAGTGTGAGAAAGGGGAATCAGGGAGTGCTGAGCTCAGCTCAGCATGTCCAGAATCTTCTTCGGAGGTGGCATTTAAACAGCGCCTGGGTTGAACCCAGGGAGCGAGCCACACTAGTGCTGCAGGGTCAGAAGCCGCAAAGCCCTGGTGCTGGCGTGGTCGTGCCCCTGGGATGAGAAGGAGGGCTGCGAATGACTTTGGATCCAGCCCTGAGAGCAGAAGCCCCCAGAGGCAGCATTTCTCGGGTGGAAGTGACCAGACACCTGATGGAAGCAGTTTAAGGGAGGAAGGATTTTATTTGGCTCAGAGTTCGGGAGCTGCAATTCATCACAGAGTGAAAGGGCCAGGGCTGGTGCAGATCTGCTCACTACAGCAGGAGCTTGCAAGGGCTGGTCACGTCACAGTGGCCAACAGGAAGCGGAGAACAAGACTGGAAACAGAGGAGGGATTCTTTTAAACCCGGCCCTTGGTGGCCTACAAGAGCTAGCTAGCTAGGCCATAGCGCCAAAGGTTCTCCAGCCTCCCAAAACAGCGCCACCGTCTGGACGGAGGGGACATTTCACAGTCAAACCACCTCAAAGGTTAGGAAATGGCTTCTGTTCTAGGATAGCTGTAGGCTCAACCACAGAGGCAGATCAGGGAGACCCATTAAGAGCTAGGAGGCATACTCCTTTAATCCCAGCACTCAAGGAGGCAGAGAAAGGTGGATCTCTGTGGGTTCGAGGCCAGCATGGTCTACAGAGTGAGTCCAGGACATCCAAGGCTACACAGAGAAACCCTATCTCAACAAAACAAACAAACAAACAAATGAGTTAAGAGGCAATTATGACAGTCCAGGTAGATGAAGGCAGCTTGGACCAGAAGACAAGCCCCGTAGAGCTGAAAGAGCAGCGGACTCTGGTTATGTCTTCTTCCTGTTGTTACTGCTGTGTAGTCAGATGGCCTTGAACTCACTCTACAGCCAAAGATGACCTTGAACAGGACTGGAGAGAAGGCTCAGATGTTAAGAGAGTGTTGGCTGCTCTTCCAGAGGTCCTGAGTTCAATTCTCAGCAATCATATGGTGGCTCTTAACCATCTATAGTGAGATCTGCTGTGCAGGCAGAACACTATATACATAATATTTCTTTTTTAAAAAGATAATCTTGGGGGCTGGAGAGATGGCTCAGTGGTTAAGAGCACTGCCTTCTCTTCCAAAGGACCTGGGTTCAATTCCCAGCACCCACATGGCAGCTCACAACTGTCTGTACTGCCAATTCCAAGAGATCTGACACCTTCACACTAATGCACATAAAATAAAACTAAATACTTTTTTTAAAAAGATGACCTTGAACTCTTGATCTTTCTGCCTTTACCTCCCAAGTGCTGGGATCACAGGTATGTGCCACCCAACTATATTCCAGCTGTGTTCTGAAGATGGCACCAACAAGACTTAACACACTGGATGTGAGGGGAAGAGAAAGCTAAGGATCATTTGAATGGACCAATAAATTACTTCTCACACCTAAGCCCATTTCAAAAAAAAAAAAAAAATCATGAGGCATCCAGAGATTAAGGGAAAGGACAGAGACAGCAGAGTGAGGAGGGCAGAGGGGAGAGACAGTAGGAAGGCAAAGCCTGGCAAGGAGAAAGAGTGAACAAGAGGACTCCAGGCAGGGATGAAGTATGGCCTGGTGGTGGGGCTGCGAAGCGCTCACTGTGATAAGCCTTCTTTCAAATGTCGATGCTCTGTAATTAATGCAACTAACTCCCATTTATATAGACAAGGGAACAGACTCAGGGAGATTGTGGCAGAGCTTTCCCCAAAACACAGGGTTAGAAATAAAGCTCCAGGGCTGGAGAGATGGCTCAGTGGTTAAGAGTGTTGTCTTCTCTTCCAAAGGACCCGGGTTCAATTCCCACAGCACCCTCATGGCAGCTCACAAGTGTGTGTCCCAATTCCAAGGGATCTAACACCTTCACACAAATGCACATAAAATAAAAATTAAATATTTTAAAAAAAAAAAGAAATAAAGATCCAGTTGTTGGAACTGTCCAAGAGATTCCAAGTCCTTTGCATCAGGGTTAACTCCTGCGTTGGATACCAGAAGACATGTGCCCCAGGTGACCTTTGGAGAATCTACGTCCCTGTCTGTGCTCAGCCTTCCATCAGGGACGTGCCAAGGTCAGGCCTGACTTCCCTGATTCACTGCTGCTGCCAACCTTTCTGCCTTGCTTCAAGGGGACAAGACAGGTAACGTAGACTGCCTACTGTGTGCAGCTCATCCTTCTAGAAAGAGAGCAGAGAAGGGAGGGGGAGCCTGGAGGCACTCTGGGGCGCTACAGAGCTGGGAGCATGGCGCCACTAACTGCAGTGCCAGAGGCTGGGGATCCTAGCCAAGCTCCTTCGCATCAATCGCTCACAGCATATGCTCCTCATTTCATACATCATTTGCAAGGAGCTCTTCCTGCTCCAAGAGCAACTGGGCCTTGGCTTTCGTCTTTCCTACTCCAGCTCCTGCCCTCTGCACTGTCCCCCACACCGCCATTAGCCGACGCTGATAATGTCTTCCTGTTGGCTTGTGAAAGCGCAGTTGGCATGAGTATAGCCACTTTCTCAGGGTGGGCTCCAAGGCAGAGAGAGCATGTATGATTGGAGATGGGGTGATGCCATGCCCAGGGTGGGACACGCCAGCAGAAGTGCCTATAATAACACATGTAACACTACTCTGGGATTCATAGAGAGCACCTTGCACAGAACCAGAGGTGGGGTTCCAAGGGAAAATGCTGGCAGAGCAGAGTGGGAAATGCCCACAGCAGGGCTGGCCCAGGGCACCACTGTCAGGTCTGGCGTCAGTGAGTACCTCTCTGTGTCCGAAGGGCTCAGGACAGAAGTGACGCTACTGTTGGGTTTAATATAGGTATGGGCCATGTGCCGATTGGCAGGACTCCACTTTGTGTGGTTATCTCCAGGGCTGAGCACATGGTAGGTGATTCATGAGCATTTAGCTAAAAGGCACAGAGTGAAGGACGCTTTTTATAACCAAAAAAAACAATTGATGGATTCGATACTGCCAACGACTCCTGATAGAACCACTCCCCCATCACAACAGTGGACATCAAGGATCTGATGAAGATGGCCATAGGACCCAGACAAAGCCCCAATACTTCCTATCCATCCCCCAACTCCTGCCATTTTGCTAAGACCACCTTCTCTGAACTCTGCTGTCCACTTCCCTCTCTTTCAAAAGCTAAAGCCAGAGCTCAGATTACGGGGTCATCTAGAATTCCTGGCTTACACCCTGTCTCACTACAGTGGACTGCTACTGGGGCTATCATGAGGCTCCAATCTAGAGAGGCCAAGCATGGCACCATGATGTCCTGGGGTGCTCATCTTCAGCACCCCTCCAACCTAAGCCCAAAGAAGGACTTTGATGGTTCCAGGAACCCCTTCAGGGGGCAACAGGACTGTACCCAGAGCCCAGGGCTCTTCTGTTCTGTGGCACATGAAGATTTGCCCTGTTGCCAGCCCATATTTACCACTGGAGACAGCAAGGGACCAAGCCACCAAAGTCCTACCCTGATGCTACTGACAGTCCAATAGAGAAGAAGGGCAAGAAGCAGCCAAACCGGCAGGTGACTCAGGTTGTTTGGGGCAAGGAAAATTAGAAGAAGAGGAGGAGGAGGAGAAGGCTTGAGTTGAGCCATGGGGGACATGCCCCAGGGCTGCCCTTCCAGCCAGTCTCTAGCTGGGCTAAGCTATGGAAGACCCAAGTAAAAATCAGAGCACAGGACCTGAGAGATGCAGGTGCTCTGAGCCCCCCCCCCCCACTTCCCCCTGCCACATCCTCCTTACCTCCCCCACCCCCTCCCTCCTGATGCTGTCACCCAACTTTCTGTCCCCCTTGTGATTGCAGCTCCAGCTCTCACTGGTTTCTCAAAGTCCTTTCCATCCCGTGTCCCTCAGGCCTAGGTCTCACAGCTCCCCACCACTGTCACAGTCACCAGCCACTGTATCCCTCAGAAGGTCCATGACTCTTCAAGCTTCTAGCTGTGTGTCCTGCCTTCCTGCTAAACCCCTGAAAGACAGGCATGAAGATGGGACATACTGTGCTGGGGACAGGGCATGGACAGACAAGGAAGGTGCGTTCAAGGACCGGAAAGATGGTCAGTGTGACTGGAGGGTGAGCAGAAGCTAGGGAGAAGATGGGAGACGGTCAGACTATTCAGCGGCTGGCACAGCACAGGTCTGACCTCAGCTGTAAGTCAGGAATAGAACACTAAGACTTGAACAATTCCAAAAAGGGAGTGAGGTGTGCCCACTTGCTACAGACCACAAGCTATGTAGAGAGAGCTGCCAGAAAGAGTCTGGGATCTCCTGACAAGGATGGCACTGTGAGGGAGGCATACCCAGCCATCTTAACTCCCTCTATGAAAGAACCACCCAAGCCAGAGAACTCCATATGGATGGTCTCCTGTCTTAGTTACTTTGTTGTTGCTGTGGTAAAAGATCCTGGCAAAAGCACTCTAAGCGAGAAAGGGTTTCTTGAGCCTTGTAGCTGCAGAAGAATCTGATCCATCGAGGTGGGGAAATCACGGTGATCGGAAGGGGAGGCATACAGCAGAAACAGGGAGCTGGCTGAGTAATATTGCATCTACACTCAGGGATCACAAGAATGAGGGTTGCTTGCTTTCACTCAGTTTACTTTCTCCATCTTACATCACCCATGATCCCCTGCCCAGGGAACAGTCTTGCCCACAGTTAAAATGGCTTTTCCCCCTGTCAATAATGCAATTGAGATAATCTCCCAAAAGTAAGTGACTCTACACTCTGGCAAGCTGACAATCAGCTCTACCCACCACCCCCAAAATGTGGAACAGGGTTAGCACTGGAATCCAGCTGGTTCAAGGAACCTGGAAATGGTCCAGCCCTTGGAGCTTTGGTGAGCGCCATGGACCTGCAGCTGAGCACTGTGTAACAAGGGTAATAGAGCATGCCCCTAGCCACCACCACCCGCAGCAGGCCAGTGAGATGGCCCCTAAGATAAGGGCATAAGAGCAGGAGATCTGGCCCCACCCCTCACTGGCTGCAGTACTCCTGAGAGCCCCCCATTCTCCATTCCCCCTCCCTGCATCTTACCTGAGTAGCTCGGTAGCCCTTGCCTTGGTGGCAGAGGAGGGAGAGGCTGCTCCGAGGGCTTGAAAGCAGGAGAGCTGGCCCTTGTGGTGCAGGTGCAGGAGAGCTGGTGGGCTAACTGACTAGCTTCCACCCTGGCCCAGATCCAGGGCTCTGAGTAGGCCCGCCCCAACATCCATCCCATCTATGAACCGCTGAAGCATGTGAAGGGCCAGTCCTGCAGATCCAAAACTGTAGGATCTCCATCCCTCAGGGCAACATCAGGATATTCAAGAGGAGTCTGGGTGAGGATCCAGTATTGATAGAGTAGCAGAAGCCAGAGGCCTTGAACCAGACCAATGACTCATAGTAATGAACATTATTTGCAAATAATATGATAAACTCTGCTCAGCACGTCTTGGATCAGACTTGCCCAGACTGTCTTGTGGGGATGCCTGGTAGGCAACAAAGAGTGGAAAGCACACTATGGGGACCAGCTTCCTGGAGCTAACAAGCTCCGTGCACCAAGGACCTCAGCCTAGGAAGAAGAACAACCCTGTCAGGGCAAGATTCCAGAGGTGTGCCTCACAAAGCCATCCCAACCAAGACAAAGTTTGCATCTCTTCATGGGCACCACCGGGAGTGCCTGAAGTTTTCATGGCAGCCAGCTACAGAGCTCCAGCGCAGGGCTATGAACCAGGAGGTCACCCTTCTCAGCGGCAGCCTGACCAGCCTGAGAAGTGGCAGGAGCTCATGGAAGGCTGCCCACACACCAGCACTTCCTTCACTGGTCTGAGCGAAGACGGCAATACAGAAGAAACACAAATACTTGTTCATGTGCCCCTCTGCAGAAGGAAGAGTGCCAGTTAAGGGTGACACACTGTAGACCAAATTACTCCTACTATAGAACTTAGAGATGCCTGGGGTTTAAGCATCTCTGACCCTAGGGCAGAGCCTGTAAGATTCCCACTCCAGAATGGTGATGAGATCATAAGCATCCCCTGGTTTGGACTCAGGAGCCCTGGGCTGGAAGAGCAGTTAAGCATGTGGGGACACAGAGATGCTGGTTAAAGCAAGAGGGAGAATGGCTGTCTGGGCCTACAGGCCAACCCAGGCACAGGCTCTGTACATGTGCCTGCCATCCTCCTTCACAGCATCTTACAGAAGCCTGAATCAGGTTTTATCTCCTCCATGGAAGAAGAAACTGAGGCTCACAGGAGTACAATCGATGACCCCAGCCCTGCCCTGGACACAGGGAAGTCAGGAGGCAAGCCTAGGACTCTAGTGGCAAAAGCCTGGGCCATCTGCCCCCTAGGCCTCCAAAGCTTGTGTTCCCTCTGTAGCCTTCAAAAGAAAGAGCTCAGGTCACTCTGGGCCCTGAGACTGCCAGCCTCCATCATCGCTCATTGCTCCCCATCAGGCAGAGGCCAGATCCCACCTTCCGCATCCTCTAAACAGAACAGAGCAGAGCTTCGGCTGCACAGAGAACATGCATACCTTCATTAGAATTGAATTATTACTTTAATAACCACGGGGAGAAGGCAGTACTTCCAGGGACCAGCCTGTCAGCATCCCCTGTGAGTTCTGAAGAGCTAAGCAGCAACTCGGAACACCAGGCACACTTGTCCGAAATTTAATGTCCTAATGTCTCTATCCTTGCTCTTTCCCAGGGCCACAGCAGCGGGTAACTGGCCCAGCAGTCTCCTCTTCCAACGGAGAGCTAGGTGAGCCGACCCTGTGCCCTAGGGCTCTTCCAACAGTTGGCCCATGTGGGTTCTGGTTTCCTCCCCAGAGGCAGAGCCAAGCTAAACCTGGGATTGGGGGCGGGGGAATGCTTCAGAGAGTTTGCATGACCTCTTTAGAGCTACTCAGCCAGCTACAGGAAGCAGAGAGACTGGAATTCAACTCCATACCAAGCTCACATCCAACTTTCTATTTTCTTGGCGACTTCATCACGTGGCCTTGGTGTCTTTTGTGGGCCCTGCACCAGGGCCAGGTGCAATCTCACCTGGAAAGAAATAGCTGCCATTGTCACTCACTGGCTCTGCAATTTGAGCCAAATTACCCCACTTGTCTGTGCCTCAGATTCTCCTGTCATCCCGGAGGTTAGGTCACTGTGAACCTTGAGCGAGATGACAAAGGTGAAAAAAATCTGTAGATTGTAAAGTGTGGGGCGCATCAAGGGACTCGGGAGCCATAGAGATGGCAGGCTCCCGAAGCTGCAAGGCAGACCTCAGCTAAGGGGAGAAGCAAGGACTGGGAGACCGGGAATGGGCAGGTAGTCTGTGTGAGACCGCTAAGCACAGGGCCTGACTCCAGAGGGGCACGGCTGCCAGGAGACCATTTTTCACCCTCCCTCCTCCTTCTGACTAGACAAATAGAAGTGGAACCTCAGACAAGCCCAGTCGGGCAGTTCCTTCCTAGATAGATAACTCTGGAGTGGTTGAAGCGCCCAGCTCTGGCGGGAAGCAGACACAACCTCATAGACTGGAACGAGAAGGCTGTGAGCCAGACCCACCTCGGGTCTTTTTGTTTCCTCGGGACCCGTGTCTGAGAAGTGAGTGATAAAAAGCCATGGACGCCTTCTGAAGCAGCTGTCCTCCACCAAAGGCCCTTAGTACCAGTGTCCAGAGGAACAGCACAGCCCTTCCATGAGAGTTCCCCAAATTAGGGAGAAGAGGCTCCTCCCACAGCAGGCACAGGCTCCTCCCACAGCGGGCACAGGCTCCTCCCACATCAGGCAAGGCTCCACCCACAGGAACAGGCTCCTCCCACATCAGACACAGGCTCCACCCACAGGCAAGGCTCCTCCCACATCAGGCAAGGCCCCTCCCGCTCCACGCAGGCGTTGGCCTGGTCCTGGCAGCTAAGAGGCCTGCGCACCCTCGGCCCCTTGCCCTCCCAGCAGCCCCAGCAGGTGTGTTTGAAGATGAGCCTCCCAAGCTTCACCCTCTACATGTTCCCTGGCTCAATTACAGGCTCAATTTTCTTTTCTGTTTAATCCCCAAATCAATATGTGTTCATACATATTTAATCGGGAGACTGTTTTTATTAGAGTGGGGATTAGTTTTACATCTCTCTCCCCACCGATGAGAAGCCGTGCTCCATTCATGAGGGAGACAGAGGAGAAGAATGAAAAGGAAGGGCACGCAAGTTCCGGGTCCAGGACCCCAGCCAAGCTGAAGCCCGAGAGCCCATTCACGGGCCAGCCTCTCTGCTGCGCAGACCTTCGGTCCTGCTGCCTCTGGCTTCCTCTCTGGGGGCCGCATCCACAGCCCACTTCTCACACCCAGTTCTTCCAAAAGTCCCGGCCCAAGGAAGCTCCCAGCCTTGCAGAGCTGTTCTCTGTGAAGCCGAACAAGCCCTTCGCTAGGGGGCAGAGAGGGGAGCTCCCCCCCCCCCCCAGCCTTGCCTTTTAGAAGTAATACCTACCTCCTTCCAACCCTCAGCCACGGCAGAGCAGCATAAATTATCACCCTTCTGCAGCGTAATCACCGTCACACTCGGGGCTCCAGATACCATCTGCCTCTTCACTGAATCCTACCTAGATAAGCTGGAAAGAAGCAGAGGACACGGGGCGTGGAGGTCACTGTGCTGGCCCGAGACAGGCAAGGGCGAGCAGTCACTGGGGCCACCTCGGGAGAAGGCCTAGCCGGTCTGCAGCTGCCTATGGGAGCAGGCATCTCAGGCAGGAGCGCATCCAGCCCTGGCTACACTGTCATTTAATCCTCTCCCCTCTCTAAAAGATCCCTTCCGCTCATACAATTTTACACAGGGGCGGGGGGCTGAGTCTAAGCAGAAGCAAAAGCGTGTCGCAGATAGGAGTGGTGACGCCTAGCACTGTCAGGGTCACAAGGCTAAGGTGTGTGCACTTATCTGCTTGGCTGCTACCTCCTCTGTCACACAGTGATGCTCTTGTCCCCTGTACTGGCTGGGAGCCACTCAAGGTGACATCTGCAGACAGTAATACTTTGGGAGCCTCAGTTACCATTGCAAAGCCTGGGGACTCCTGGTGTGGTCCACACTCTCTCCTTTGCCTCTTCACTGAGTTGCATGCGCCTCACACATGTCTGCCCTGGACACCTCCAACAAATTTGCAGTCATATCTCCAGTTGGAACACAGCCAAGCATGGTTCCTGTCACACATTACTCCATCTCTGGGCAAGAGTGCCAGCAGACAGAGCCAAGGTCCTGTGACAGTACACCCCTGCATGGGCTTTCTTCCCACCCAAAGCTTTGCCCTGTCCATCACCGGCTTCCTGAAGCTTAGCCTGCAGTAGGAGCACCTGCCTGTCACACAGGCTGTAGACACCCAGCCTCTCCCATGGAGAACTCAGCCTATTTCTGACTGTTGGACTACAGCAGCCAGACCTGTCTCGGCCACTACTGTGTGTTCATCAGGGTAGCAAAGAACAAAAATGGGAGGAGAGGAAGAGGGGGAAGGAGGGAGAAAAAGCTATCGGGGAAAGAGGAGAATAAGGAAGAAGAAGAAAGAGAAGATGAGTAGCCACTTTAGAAACATCATGTGCCCTGGGGCCCTCTGTACTTCTTCCACTGTGGGCCGGACCTGACCTTGGTCCACAGGCCCCACCTAGCTGATAAAATAAGGGCAGTTGCTCCCAGATGATTCAGTGCATTTAAACCCCCAAATTTAACCTCCACAGAGTCAGAGATCCAGGCCTCCCTTTTCCAAGTTTCCAGAGGCAGAGGGAAGTCCAGAACAACCTCATAGCCAGCGACCCCATGAAGTCAGCAGGGCAACCAGCTGGGCTAGCCCGGAGTGCCTAGTAGGGGAGCCTGCAGCACCACGCTTGCACTCAGGGCAGGTCAAATGCTCTGCATCCCAGGGCCGCCAGGAGGTGACCACCCAGAGGGACCCTCAGACCCTGCCCAAGCTGTCTGGGGCCCTGCTCAGCCTTGTCTCTGCACACTAACCGCTTGGCAGTTGGTGTTTAAGGACGGATTAATCCCCGAACAAAACAGATAACGTAGGCAGTACGACTCCTCATTTAGCTGTCAGATTGGGATAAAAAATGTGTGCGAGAGAAAACCCAAGGGGAAGAAATTGGATAATGATGAATTGTGACTGAATGCTCCAAAGAAACACACACTGGCTTCCCCATCATGTTGTGCCCGCTGTCACTTAATTTGAAAATATCTTAAGTGTGCGGGGCCTTCTTGGCGCTCCTTGATCTTGGAGGAGCCTACTGTGCCTCGGCTGGCTATGCAGCAGAACATCCCAAACCCCGGGGAAAGGCCCCCCCAAGTCATCCTCCTGCCCACCCCCATGCCAGCAGGTCTTTACACCACTTCACAGGGTTGGTGTGAGACTCACTTGGAAGGCACAGGGAAGAAGAAACGCAAACTTTGGGTACAACAAGCATCAACTATACTTGGGTTTGAAAATGCTTTGTGGAAGTGGAGCTAGCATCAGAAGGCAGAGGAGATGGATCCAAAGAGTTCCGGAGATCTGAAGTTGTGTAGCTAAAGCAGGCAGGATGAGAGTGAACACCCACCTCTCTAGTTTTTTGTTTGTTTTTTGTTTTATTGTTTTTGGCCACACAGGACTAGGTGAAAACTTAGCAACTCAGGAACGTTCTTGGGGACTAGGCCAGTCGCCTTTTCCCAGAAGATCCCAAGACCACATGCTCTGCTCAAGTAGCCATTGTGGTTCTGATGATGGCTGAAAATAGATAAGCTGCCTGTTGGCCCATGAGCCCTAAGACCGAATGCCAAAGTGCCTCTGGGTTCTCCACAGATCTCCATTCAGTCCCACCACCGTAACCTAAGCCACCACCACTGTCCCTCCCTAGAATCGCTGCGCTGACCTCTGCCTCGGTTCTCTGTCCAGGCTGGATTCAGGCCATCAGGAATGAGCTAAAGTGCTCACTCCTGTAGCCCTCACGTAAAGCCTCCTGTGGCTGACCTTTGACCTTGGCTGACCTGTGGCTATTCTTTGACCTTGGCTGAAATCCAGCTCTTGTGACTAAGCAGCAGCTTCCTCCACTCCCTGCTATCTCCTCATCCTCACCTCCCACCCTTCCCCCTGCACAGTTCTTCCCTGAATGGGCGTAGTCTTGGCATCCTGCCTGTCTCTGTTGTTCCCTTTTGCCTGACGGTGTCTCTTCTCATCTTTCCATTCGGTTCTGTCGTTCAGACTCCCCCACTTAGGTATCTCCCCCACCTTCTGGCATCTTTTATGAACCACCCACCTCTAGCCACATTCTCTTCCCACCCATCTCTGGTCTTGCCAAACCCATGACACCTCCTGCCCGACATCCTACCAAAGGGCCAACGTGCTGCACAGCCGTCACTCAGAGTATAAAGATTGCCGCTCCCTGTTCACCTAATTCTGAGCACGCAGCATGATCCAGCACACAGTAGGCGCTCAAGAGCCATACTCCAGACAAATGATGGAAGGAGTGGATAAGCCAATGAGAGGGAGCTTTCCTTCTTCGCATTCCAAGTGTGGAAAAAGCAGCCACAAGCCCATCAATAAGGCAGGCGCGCTCCTCACCGCCCGTCCTTGGCTGGGAGCTGGTGATGGATTTGCGGAGCTGATGCATGGGAGCGTGAGAAGGGCGGAGTGGACGCATGGAAGAATAGAATATAGATTTCTATAGATTAATCATTTGTCATGCCTGCCACTGGGCACGCTTTCACCCTCTCTCCCTCCCTCCATTCCCAAGCCCAACACATACACACAGTTCCCAAGAATATTCACACTGCCCTTGGACTGTGTAGCACAAGCAGGCCCCAGCAAGCCTGCATGGCACAAAAGTCCCAAACATGCAGGTTAAAACATACAGGTTAAAATTCACCAAATCTTTATTCTCCGCTTTCCTAACACACACACACACACACACACACACACACACACACACACACGCACGCACTTGCAGACCCCCAAGCCATGTGAGTGCTTTGTATTTTGTGAACCCTTTGGGGCCATCTTGGGGCTCCTTTTCTCTGCCTCCTTATGACCTGAAGACAATTGGCCCTGCTCCCTCTCCCAGGCACACCTAACCCATGGGTTCCCCCATGCTTGTCATCCAGCCATCTATAGAAACCCTGACATTTTGCTTCCTGTTGTCAATAACAAGACCTTCTTTTCCCCCACCAAATGTCCATCCTGGCTTCCAGGTTTTGAAAGTTATACTCTTAAATACCCTACACTTTCAAAAACCAGAGCCTGGGCATCCATATCCCTGCCCAATGCCTGCCCTGAGTTGAACCTGTACTAGCCTGATCATTGGGAGTCACTGTCCACAAATTCACTAGTGACTGACCTTTCTGGGCTATGTCCAAAAGGATGGATGGTACCTCCTCCAAAAATTCTTCCTGTAGAGTTGGCTATCATGGAGACCCAGACATTTACAGAACTCAATCCAAGGGCTGATAGGCAGCTCCAAACAGGAAGAGCATACCATTGGCTGCAGGTTAGCAGGCAGTGACCACAGACCCCTCAATCCCATCGAGGGTTATAAAGAACTTTCCACAAGAAGGTGCTCTGGTTCATGCCCTGCTCCCAAGCAAGGCAGATCCCCGATGTGTAAACAGAAGACAGCTCCTGAACAGAGACACAGCTTGACAACCAGGACTTCAATTCTCTGCTTAGATGCCTCAAGCCAACTCCCACACCAAAGAGCTGTAAATGAAGCTCTGAGGAGGTGATGACCTCCTCCCAGAAGCCCTTGATTAGCTACCATGGTAGTTTCAGATGCACTGGAGGAAAGGGACTCTGAGCTCCTCAGCCTCACCGGGGAGAATTGAGGCTGATAGGGAAGGGGCTTCTTATGTTCTGCTGGACTCTGCTCCCTCCTTGGAGAGCCCCTCCACACTAGCATCTATGGAGGTGACAGCCTGGAGAAAGGATGGGCCAGGAAGCCACATTCCTTTGCCTTTGATCTCATCTGCACTTTGATGCTCCAGCATCCAGATCTGCCCGTCTCTTCACATGTCTCTTTGAAGTCTGTAAATAGAGATGACTATAGATTACAGTCATTTCAGCCACCTGAAGTGGAGTGAGTCTTTCTCAGGCTTCCTCCTCTTTTGCCTTTAGTCTGTGAACTCCATCTGTAGCTCCCTGCGGCCCACACCGGACTTCTCCCTCCCACAGGCCTTGGGCTTCTGTGCAGGAAAGACCTAGCATCTACGTTTGTCCTGTTTCCGGGAGATGGCTCTGAAGTCACTTTACTGGCCCTAAAAAAAAAATGGAGCAGAACATGTTAGGAGATGAGACTGAGACCCTAGTCCTGTGTAACAAGTGAGGGATTAAGACCAGCTAGGGGGAACTCCCCATGATGCTAAAGTCATTTGCTGCTCCACAGCATCTGAGAGCTCATGATCACCCCCACCCCTTCCCCAACGACCCTCGGTCCACTCAGTGCAGTGCAGAATGGGAACCTAGGTGGCAGCAGTCCTCCTGGCAAATTGTCTCTCCCCCATCTTCTGTCTGCCTCCTCTCTGGTCCCTCTTCAGGCTCTGCCAACCCATCTCTGCAGTATCATCCTGCCAGCGCCATTCCTTGACGTGTTTCCGACAACCAAAACAATCATTTCAAAACACAAACCATGTCGTAGAGATCTTTAGGGCACTCCCGCCCAAGGAACAGCACAGCCGTTGTTGTCTCTTCCACCCTAACTGGATGGCTGAAGACACCAAAGACGCTGGCTGCAGACAGAGAAACCAAGCGGGAAGTGACCTAAAAAACTTCCTCCCTGCTGGCTAACTTTTATGGTGTCAGAAGGTGTTATTCAGGCCACTGGGATAGTAGCCACCTCTGGGTATTGCCTAGCAGTGAACACTGTCTGCCAGAATCCCAACTCGCAAGGTAAGATGTGTCCACGAATGTGATGCTGGTATGACTGTTATGGCAGCAACCAATCACTTCTGGATGGGGCTTGAGGCCTGCTATACAGGAGGGAATTTGTGCCTGGTACTGCAAATCTACTCCATATGGAGGAGGAGGCCATAAGCCCCTGTGGGGAGGGGACCTACATGGAGATGCTGTCAAACTGTCTTTTAAATATTTATATCTGTGCCCCAAGATCAGAGCTGGTCTCAACCCTGGCTAGAGAAGCTCCTTCTGCAGTGAGTAGTGGTTAATACAGACTCATAACCAGACAGCATGCTAAAAGTAAATGACTGTTGAGTTCTCGGCCCAAACGGAACATCTATATCAAGTCCTTCAAGGCTTAAGGCTCGAAGAATAAGGAACAGAAAAAAATTTAAAATGCAAGAGCCAGAGGATGGGGACAGGTGCTGTGAAGTTCTGTCTTCCGGGCAGGACTTGGTTGTTGGCTTATGCAGCTGCGATGCTTTGCTTAAAGTCAAGCCAACAAGATCAGTCAACACTCCAGCAGGCAGCGCCAACTGGACTCAGCAGGTCACAACACCAGTAGGGAGGAAGACATAAAAATGGGAAGAAGAGATGTTAAAGGATGTCATTGGGGGGGGGGGGTGTGCAGTTAGGGGTGAGCAGGATCAAGAAACTGACAAGAACAGACAAAGAATGTTCAAAAAGATCAGATAAGGAAATGAGAACAGATCATGTCACTCCGTCCTACTTATAGTCTCTAGTAGCTCCAATTGCCTCCGAAGTGAGGATTGAATGGCACACTCTTTTGACACACCAGACCCTGCAGGAGCTGGGTGGGTCCCCATCTGGCTTCCCAGCCTCATCGCATGAACTTTTTTCCTGTCCTACCGCTGTTCCCTGCTTTGTCCCAGGCCCAGGCCTCACTCACACCTTCTCCTGTTGCTTCCTTGTATCCAAGTATTTTCCATCACAGTAAAGAAATTTCCTCAGACTGAGTAACTTTATTTTTAAAAAGGAAAAAAAAGCGGGGGGGGGGTTTCTTTTGCTTCACAGCTCTCAAGGTCTAGAATCAAGACACCACATTTAGCAATGATCTTCTTGCTAACAGAGTCCCCAGGGGTCAGGGCCAGGCATGATGGTTCAGAACCTTTAATCTCTGCACCTCAGAGGCTGGGGCAAGGACATCATCAAAAAATTAGTGAAAATAAAATCTTGTCTCAAAAGGGGATAAGGTGCCGGAGAAAAGTTCAACTGCAGAGCAGCTTGCCTAGAATCTAGATTTAATCCCCAGTACTGAATAAACCAAGTGTGGTGTGGCACACCTGTAATTTGGCACTTGAAAAGTGAAGGCAGGAAGTCACCCTCGCCTAAATATCATTGAAGACCAGCCTGGACTACATGAGACCCTGTCTCAAACAAAACAAAACCAAAACCAAAAACAGAGAAACTGGAGGGCATCCATGTTTGCATTCTGTTCTCTCATATCACGCTCTCTCCCCAGCAGGACTCCATCTTGGAGCTGTTGGCCTTCCCAATTCTAACCACCTCCAAGGGACTCTGGAAATCCCGCTGTCAGGTCAAGTCCCGCCCTATAGCTCATGATAGGAATTACATCTCAGCACCTGAAGCAGGAGGTGGGGAGAAAGTCATCAGGCGCCAGCCTCCACCGGCCAGCAGCTCTGGCTGCCCGCTCAGCTGCTACAACACATCAGCACCAGCTGGGCCAGAACTGCTGGAGCACCCTTTCCTCCCAGCACTGGCCTCAGGCTCCACTACCGCACTACTGTCTGCCCCACACTACCGTGAACTGAGAGATAAAGACTGCATGTTCCCAAGCGGAATCTTCTCTGGGGCTGCACACACCATTTTGACATTGTAGACACTCGGTTGGTTGGTTGATGTTGGATGGATGGATGGATGGATGGATGGATGGATGGATGGATGAGAAGGAACTAATTGGCATATGTTGGGAGAGTTGCAATGCCCACCAGGTAGCCTCAACATTTATTTTAGCAGGGGAGATTTATTTATCTGGGGAGGGGGTATGGGCATGTGTTTTTCCTTCCACCATGTGGGTCCCTGGGATCAAGTCACCAGGCTTTACAGTAAATGCCCTTACCCACTAAACCATCTTGCTGGCCCTATCACCCACTGAGGAGACCAAAAGCTAGGGTGGCCCCTTAAAAAATTTAGAAAGAGAGAGAGAGAAAGAAAGAAAGAGAAAGGAAGGAAGGAAGGAAGGAAGGAAGGAAGGAAGGAAGGAAGGAAAAGAAAGAAAGAAGGAAGGAAGGAAGGAAGGAAGGAAGGAAGGAAGGAAGGAAGGAAGGGAAAGAAAGAAAGAAAGAAAGAAAGAAAGAAAGAAAGAAAGAAAGAAAGAAAGAAAGAAAGAAGGAAGGAAGGGAAAGAAAGAAAGAAAGAAAAGAAAGAAAGAAAGAAAGAAAGGAAAGAAAGAAGGAAGGAAGGGAAAGAAAGAAAGAAAGAAAGAAAGAAAGAAAGAAAGAAAGAAAGAAAGAAAGAAAGAAGGAAGGAAGGAAGGAAAGAAAGAAAGAAAGAAAGAAAGAAAGAAAGAAAGAAAGGAAGGAAGGAAGGAGGAAAGGAAAGAAAGAGAGAGAGAAAGGAAAAGAAATACAAATGGCCTGGCCAATATGTTCTTGAAACAAGCAGTCAGCTTCCTTGTTATCAGGAAATGTAAAACTGCTTTGAGATTCCACCTCACTACAAGACAAATGGTTAATCCCAAGAAAACAAAAGATATTCATCCTTCAATCACAGCACAAGCCTTTAATACTAGAGGCAAAAACAGATGGATCTCTCTAAGTCCAGGCCAGCCAGGGCTACATAGTGAGACCCTGTCTCAAAAAAATAAATGACAACAAATGCTGGTGAGAATGTGAGAAAAGAAGAACCAATCCTTACTCAAACAAAACAAAAGAAAGAAGAAAGAAAGAAAGAAAGAAAGAAAGAAAGAAAGAAAGAAGGAAGGAAGGAAGGAAGGAAGGAAGGAAGGAAGGAAGGAAGGAAGGAAGGAAAGAAAGAAAGAAAGAAAGAAAGAAAGAAAGAAAGAAAGAAAGAAAGAAAGAAAGAAAGGAAAGAAAGAAAAAGAGAAACAAGACTTTTCGTCTCCTGCTCCCAGTGCTCAGCATGCCACTGAGAGGCAAGTTGTGGCACTTTGGAACTCCACAGATCTAGCCTCTTGGGGGGCCTCAGCTTAAACGAGACACCTCCTGCTTTAGGACCAGGGCAATGGCTAGATCTGAACAATTCTGGAAGAATTCCCGGTAGAAGCCCACAAGAGCTGGGGCGCTAGAAGACGTCCAACCTGGAACCAGATCCTTCACTCCCAGCTGAACACTGCCTGTCCTGACGCATGTCCCGAGCTCTCTACTCTCTGTCTGCATCCTGCTCGGAAACCCAAGGCATCCTATGGTGGCCTTCATTTTCCCGTTCTCCCCCCAACCCCCTACATCCTCCAGCCCTATCAGGAGCACAGAACACAGCTCTGGGGTCTCTGTTTTTCCCTCTCTTCCTGAGTGAAGAAGTGGCTGTCACCTTCCGCCCCCACCCACCCCTGACCTGCTCCACTCAGCCAGGCCCCGGGTTCTGTTCTCAAGAGCCCCGATCTTTGCTTCCATTAGATTTAAGCTCTCTTTTCTCAATTAGTCATCCTTGCTTCGATAAAACCAGGGGGAGGACCCCGCTTCTTGCCTTCCAACCCTCTCACTGAGCACCTTGTGAAGGGATGAAGAGACGCACAAAGCGACACCCCCTCGCAGCTCCAGGCGCTTTAATGAATTCCAGCCTTCAGGGACAACGACATCGCGTTAACAGTGCCTGTGAAAAATGAGGGGAGGAACAGTGAAGCAAATTTCTTTTTATTGACTTTTAGTGAGCTATTTAATCCAAACAGCTCATTATCTGCAATATAAATATACTATATAATGGATTTTGCAATAAGAACAATTAGTTTTGCAATTAGCATGAGAATACGCTCTCCCCAAGTGCAGAGGAGGTAAGGCCCAGATGCTGGGGGGCTAGGGTAGCTGTGAGGTAGAAGTGGGAGGGATGAAAGTCAGAAGGCAACCCCAGGGCAGCGAGGGCAGGGGCGCACACTGCTCTCTGCTCCCACACCCCAGTGTGACCCCAGATCTGCAGGGCATTCCCGGTAGAGAAGACATGGGAGCCCTGCTGGGTAAGGCGCAGGCTTACACAGATCTGGATTCAGTCTCGGAGGCGTCTCTTCCCAGCTGTGCAGCCTCAGACAAATGACATGAGCTCTCGGAGCCTGTGCCTTCTTATTGGGAACGGGTGTCACTGTGATGCTCCTTTGTTGTGACAAGGGTGACATAAAGGGACAAGCCAGTCCAGCCAGAGAGTGTCCTCTATGACCATTTCCCACAGTGCCACTCGGGCTGTCCCCTGGACTAACCGCGGTGTCTGTCTTGTTTACCACAGTATCCTTAGGGCCCGGCCCTGACCATAACAGGCAGTGAGGACTGTCTGTTGAATAGATACGATCAGCTGCGCGAGCCTCGGTGGTGGCTTGGCCCAGGTCTGGTACACAGCCACTTAATAAATGTTCACGGAATGTGTACTGCTGAGTAATTGAGACTCAGGGCTTCCTTCCTTCCCCACTATCTCGGGCAGCAGTCTTGTCGTGGGGAGCTTTGCAGTTAAGCACAGTGACAGAGGGCAGTCTGCAAAGCCCAGCACGCCCAGGTCCCTGCAGTACCCCAGCACTTTCTCACCCCAGTACTCTCTGCTGCCCTCTTTATGGAGCTTCCACAGATCTGGCCTCCCATCAATGCCTCTCTGAAGCCTTCCTGAAGGGGGACAGGCTCATTGACTGTCCCTAGAGGCCCAGCTCCCCACCCCCAGAGCTAGAACACTGTGCCCTAGGAACTACAAACAGACATGAGCAGTTGCTGGGACAGCAGCCTGGGTCTGAGATTCCTGCTTTCTAGCTAGATGGCATGAGCAGGATCCTAGGACCTGCCACTAAGCTCTATTGAAAAAGTCTCACATTTGAGTGTTGACCAGCTCGCTGGGGTGTATGACCAATATATGAGCTCGCTTATGCCCTTCACCCAAAGGCCATCTTGAGCTCACACTGATTAGCAGGGACAGGGCAGCACGATGTTGAGGCATTTCCAGGCACTGGGAAGTTCAGGTCTGCCTGAGGCCACTGTACTAGCTGATAGTGAACCAGGACCCCACCCATAACCTCTTCCTGATGTCCTTGTAAGATGCTGAAGGAAGGAGAAGGCAGAGAAGGAAGAATCTAATCCCTCCTCGGGCCCCTCCCAGATCCAGCAGGGAGCAAGCCCACATAGAGAAAAGGGAACAGTGCCATTAACTCAGAGTCCAGGACCCCCAAGTCAGCCACAGGAACACATGGGCTCCTGTTCTCACTCTGGAACTCCCAACCTTGAGCTGAGGCTGAAATGACCTTTTCTCCTTCCCTGGTGGGGGTGGTTGCTGCAGCCAGAGGCTGAAATTCATGGCACACACACACAACATCACTGCCTGCCGATGGGCACACTTTGGGGGAAGCTTGGCCATGGTCTGCTTGGGAAAGAGGGAAGCAAGGACTGACGGGAATTTTTCTGGACAGAAAGACACCGGTGTGAAGTTCAGAGGTTCCCATGCTGGAAGTTCAGGACCTAGTGTTGTCTCTGACCCTTTATATGACCTTGGTCCTTTATTCCTCTGAGCTAGTCTCCTCTGATGTAGCATAAGACTAATGTGCTAGTGCAAAGTGGGCACAATATGAAAACTGGAAAACCCAAACACCATACCCAAGTGCTCATGTGTGTGTGTGCGCACACACACACACACACACACACACACAGATAATGAAAGGCTTGCCTTTTATTCCATCAAAACCCAACACTCTGTGTAAAGATGTGTCAACTACGTGAGACCAGGTATGACTTCCTGCCCTCTCCAGCCTTAGGTTGGACAATACGGTTAGTCATCGGTGTATCCCGGCCCTTCCTCCTCAGGCTGCCCTTGCCCTGGCTCCTGCTCACTGCAGCCTCCCCCAAGCTGTCTGATTCCTGTCCCTGTGGCCCATGGACCTTTCCAGGGGAGAAGAGCCAGCACTGTTAGTCACAGTGCCGAGAGGTACGATCTATCCGAGGAGGCCAGCGGGACTCAGAGAGGTCATCTCCATTACAAACTGGCTGTGATTAAGCCATTACTTACCGTAATGGGCTCCTTTCAGTCGGAGGTGATGCCTGCCACAGCCGATAAGCCGGGCAACGGCCACAGCAGCCCAGCAGGCTGCAATAACACAGACTCTCCCCTCTGTGACAGGTTCAAGCTCTCATGCTCATCGAAAAGTCCATTTTCCTGCACAACTGGGTACACTTCCCCGTGACAAATGCCTGTTCACCTTAATCCGTTACAAGCCGAGGAGGCCCGGAGGAAGCACTCCATCACAGCCAAGACTGTTTTCCAAAACCTGTCTTTGAAGCCCCCAAGCCAGGGGCTGGCCAGGGTGGACAGGATGACTGAGCATTTGGGGGAGGCATGGCGGGTCCAGAGTGGCAGTCTGGTGGATGCGCGGTGGGAGTGTAAGTCTGGGAGAGTGTGGGGTTCACCTTCCTAAGCCTGTCTTTGGAGAAGGCTCAGCGTGGGTCCTATGTACCCGGGTAGCACAGAGGGGCTGTCACACATAGAGAGTGCAAGAGGCAGGAGGACGCGTTCACATCCCTCACTGTGAATGCAAGGACAGCCGTGGGGAGGCAGATGATGGGGCGGAATGGGGAGGCCTAGATATGAGTGGGTGTCTATACGAATCTGTGGGGAGAGGGTGGATGGGGGGGTGCCGGCACCTGAGCGTGTGTACCTGGACGTGTGCACACCTGGGCAGACACAGCATATGTGAATAAAGACCCCGCTGTGGGGCTTGCTTGAATTCGAATGTTCAGAGGCACAGGCAGGGAGACTTCTAGATGACTGCGAACTCCCAAATAAGGCTGAGGAGGGACAGGGTGGGGCCTCCCATCGTTCCTCAAGACCTCTTAAAGGACTCAAGCACAGACCTACAGCGATTGACACAGCTGTGATCCCAAGCCCTTGGAGGCACTGGGGGAGGAAGGATTAGAAGTCACTTCATGCCAGGAGTTAGGAGTGGGGGAGACTGTCAGAGGCCAGCAATGCATCTGTATGTGAGTTTTTAAAGAAGTATTTGTTTTCCTTTAATTGTGTGCCTGTGTCTGCTGGGGATATGCATCTGAATAGAGAGCGATCACAGGCCAAAAAAAAGGGTGTCAGATCCCGCCAGGAGCTGGAGCTACAGGCAGTTGTGAGCTGTGGAAAGGGAATGCTGGGAACTGAACTCGGGTTCTCTGCAAGAGCAGCACGTGCTTTTAACCGCTGGGCTACCTCCTCAGCCCCGGTGTGAGCATTTTTATCATGATTATGACTGTGATTATGAGAAATGGCTTCCATGAATCAATGGATCCCTCACTCTGAGTAAGGTCTATAGATGTGATTTACACACGATCTCATTTATAGTCATCATCATAACCTGCTATTTCCTGAGCCCCTGTGAAACCTTTACATTGATGATAGCACCAAGTCCACCCCAGAGAGTCAGGGCTGGGCAGCCAAATGCCCTGGGCCTCTCAACCAATAATTAGAAGACCCACCACAGGAGCTGTGGCCAATCTCCAAGAGGCACCTGGAAGGAAGGTTCTAGCAAGAACATCTCTTGTACTTGTTTCTAACCCTGGAGCCCCAAGCCCACTGAGCTGAAGGCAGCACTTGCTCACTGATGGATGGAGACAGACCACACTTACTTAATTAAACAGCCAGATCAGTGTGAACTGCCAAGTCCTCCACTTAAACGGGGCATGGGAGTAGGTGGGCAGCAAAGTAGCCAGAAAAGCCCCTGCGGTCACAGAACAGTCAACAAAATAAAAATCGTGGCATCTGTGAACTCTTTGGTTCTCATCTGTATTGTCATGTTTCAAGGTCACCAGGCGAGGAGTTCTCAGAGGCAGAATACAGCCCAAGTCTCAAGAGCAGACACTTACCTAAAGATTCAGTGCTGGGGCTGACAGTGACTTATTCTTCTCAGCCCTTTGGAGGATGTGCTGAAAAAAGTATGTGATCGTGTCTCATGTCAGATACGTAGGGGGTCCTTTTAAAGGAAGCTGCGCGCACGTGTGGCCAGGATGAGGCCCAGTCGAGGCAGGAGCAGAGAGAAGTGGGAGCCAACAAGGTCCTGTGGCCCTTAGCAAAGGCGAGGCGCCCTGGGGTTGGCAGGTGTGGGCTGCATAGCTGAGGCCTGAGAAGGAGAGAAGGCAGCAGAAAGGACCCAGCAGTGGGTCAGACAACGTGCTGGACTCTTAGTCTCGGGACACTGCTTCCTCACCCACTCCATCAGGCAAACCCAGCGTTTCTAGCTCACCCACGAGAATGCCAGGCTCAGGGCTAAGCTGTGCGTGGTGACCACATAGCTCTTCCTCGCAGGCCTGGCAGGAGAAAAATATGGAACAAACCCGGGGGCTTTTGCCCCTTTTGATCAGACACTGAGAAACTGAGTACTGGAATCCCAAGCCCTCTGTCCTAGTTAGGGTTTTTATTGCTGTGATGAAACACCATGCCCAAAAGGCAAGTTGGAGAAGGAAGGAAGGGTTTATTTGGCTTAAACTTCCACATTGTAGCCTATCACTGAAGGAAGCCAGCACAGGAACTTAAACAGGGCAGAAACCTGGAGGCAGGAGCTGATGTAGAGGCCATGGAGGGGTGCTGCTTACCAGCCTGCTTTCTTACAGAACCCAGTACCCCCATCCAAGGATGGCACCACCTACAATGAGCTAGGTCCTTCCCGTCAATCACTAATGAAGAAATTACCCTCCAGCCAGACCTTATGGAAGCATTTTCTCAACTGAGGTTCTCTCCTCTCAAATGACTTCAGCTTGCATCGAGTTGACAGAAAACAGGCCAGCATACGCTCCTAGTTTAACCCGGTACCCCAAGGCCCCCTCTTTGCGCTTAGGGGCTTTGGATTTCAGTTCTGTCTTGAGCCTTACTCATCATCCTGAGGCATGGGCCAAGGATGCAGCTCAGTCACTAAAGGGCTTACGTGTCCTGTACAGGGCCCTAGTTTTGATCCCTCAATTTAGAATAAATTGAGCTTGCTGGTGCGGTCCTTTAATTCCAGACTTTCAAAAGCAGCGGCAGAAGGAGCAGGTGTTCAAGGTCTTCTTTGGAGCCAACCTGAGATGCGTGAGACTTGCCTCAAAATCAACGATCAAAAACTTTTAATGAGACCTAAGAGCTGTACACTCAAGAAGCCAAAACAGGAGAATCACGAGTTGAAGGCCAAAAATAAAAAATAAAAGGAGACTGAGATCTCCTTGGCCAAGGGTCTGTGAAGTCCTCTGCCCAAAGCATCTTTCCCAAAACACTGGCTGGAACTCTGCTGTCTGAGATAGCCGTCTGTCCCTCCCTGGCTCCTCCCAAGGCCTCTCTTCCACCGGCCTAGGCAACTGTTGCTACTACAGCAGCTCATATATGTGGCCCAGTTAGAGACCAGAGAAGCATCCCTGCTGCCGTTCTTCCCATGGGAGAAAAGACTCCAACCTTGACCGCTCGGGGCTCCATCCTGACCAGTAATAACCCCTTCTGTGGCTCATGACCTTGTCCAAGCTAGACCCTCCCCACTGGTCACCCAAGTCACCTCTAGAAAAGAAGTGGGGGGCCTGGCAAGTGGACAAGTTAAACTGCTATTAACGCTTCAGACCCCGGGCCAGACACCACTCCCTAGGGAACGCTCCCTCTGACCACGTCTCAAAGGCACTGAACACCTATCCCTCAGGCACTCCACAGCCCAGAGCCAAAACTCATGTCACCGGGCGCTGCCTCTGTCTCCCTGGCTAGACACAGCAATCCATGGAGCTGGGGCTGTTCACCACCTACAGACCCCCAGCACAGAGCCCTGCACAGCAGGAGTGGAGTGAGTGGATGATGCCTGAACGGTTTATCAGTCAGAGTTGGGGACCACTCCTCTGCTCTTGCACAGCCCATGGCCACAGCCCTCTCTTCTGAGTATCCACTAAGCCCCTTCCTGCCTGCCCCCTCCTTCACAACCTCACACTCAGCCAGAGCCAAATGTGGTCCAGAATTTTCAAGTTAGATAGATAGATAGATAGATAGATAGATAGATAGATAGATAGATGAATAAAAACGCCAGGTCACGTGACTCCTAGTAACCTTTGCAACTGCGACCTCTTTAGGTGAAACCCTAAGTCGTGAAGCCCTAAGTCTTCAAGTTTCCCAATCCCTCCTCCCAGGGCTTTCTCAGAGTGGTCCATGTATCCCCATTACCCTACCTCTTGGGTCTGGGAACCATTGCTGTTTCCAGAATGCCACCTTTCCCCTCCCTGGCTGAGAACATCCCCAGCTTAGGGCTGCCACGGAGCATAGGCATAAACCGGACTGAGTGAGCGCCTGTGCGTTGGAGCAGAAGGCAGCTCTGGGGAGCGGGGAGACGGAGTAGAGGAAACCTTCCCTGGGGAATGAGCACGGATTAGCCGTTCTTTAGGGATTACTTAAGAAGAGATAATTGGGTGTACCAAGCACTTTGTATTTTGTCTCATTAGCTGCGGCGACGCTTGCCATGCTTAAAGTTGGGGTGGTAAGTAGGTTAATCTCATTGAACTGGTTTAATAAATAGAAATCCATTTTCAACTGTTTCCCAGGAACCGGAATACCTCTGCTGTGGACTGGGCTCCCAGAAGAGGTCTGGGTCTCTATTGCCACCTGGTGGCGATAGGCGTGTATTGCAGGAAGAGTATGCTAAACCAGAAAAGTGCTCAGAGAGGTGTGGAGAACTGGACCTTCCCTTGGCAGAAACAGCCCTGACACAGAGGGAAAGCAGCACGTGTAGCACAGATAACTGACTGAGGGGGAAATTCTGAATTTGGTGAAAGTCAAAATACAAACATCGAGTATTTGAGCAATCTGATCTGGGCTGAAAATAATCTTCCTGGGAGCTTTTGCATTTGGGGGACTTGGGCGGATAACTCATTGGTAGGACAGTGGCACATGTGTGTGAGGTCCCAGGTCCTCAGCACTACTCCCCAGACAAAAGACATTCAGAATCAGCTCTAATCAAGGCAAACCCAGAGTGAGCCTAGCCCCACCAAACCCTGAGTGTCGCTCTGAACCACTTCTAACTGCCAAGTTTTTTATATGTGCACTATTTCCAAAGGGTTTTTACATATACATTTCTCTTTCCTCTGGCAGATCTTCCAACCAGTCTTTCGAAGTATGTTCTATTATTATCCCATTCTGCAGATGGGGAAACTGAGGCTCAAAGAGGCAACATCCCATGCCCAGGAGTGACAGAAAAGGCGTCGACTCCGGGCCCTTTACTGCTTTAAAAGGACAGCTGTGAGTCCAGAGCTGACCACGATGGGTAGTGTTATCAACATGATGGAATCTAGAATCATTAAGGAGACAGGCCTCTCCTTAGGGGCTTATCTTGATTAGGTTAGCTGAGGGGAAAAGACATGCCCACTGTGGGTGGCATCATTCCTTAGGGATGAGTCCTAGACAACATCAAAAGGCTGACTGAGCACAAACTTTCCCTGCTCTCTGCTTCTTGGCTGCAGATGTGATGTGACCATTGTGACCACCATGAC
Source organism: Psammomys obesus (assembly GCF_907164565.1). Classification (NCBI taxonomy): domain Eukaryota; kingdom Metazoa; phylum Chordata; class Mammalia; order Rodentia; family Muridae; genus Psammomys; species Psammomys obesus. The sequence continues at coordinate 4,291,700 of NW_026591598.1, read as the reverse complement.
CTGTGGGCCAAAACAAGCCCTTTCTCCCTGAAGTTGCTTCTGTCCTGGGATTGCATCACAACAGAAAAGTAATTGACTAAGCGACCAAGTCAGCTGCTGCCTTTGTATTATCTCCGCAGGTGTCCGGATGAGCTAGGCAGACACCAAGGGGATCCGTAGAAGCCTGCTAACCTCAGACTTTGGCTTGACCCCATCTTTGGGCCTCTTGTAGAGACCTGCCCCAGGAGTGACTGGCTGGCTGCAGTCCAGAGCCTGAGCAGACTTTCAGCCACCTGCCCACAATGTCCACTGCCCACTGCCAGGCAGCAGGGAGCCCTGCTTGCTCGCTGACTAGTAGCTTCATAGTACAGCCTGCACTCCCTAGAGAGAAATACAATAAAAACAAAAACAAACCCACAACTCTCCCCAGATTGGCTTATGGTCTCTGTGAAAAGAAACAATACACAGCCTTTGTGTTTTAAAAAAAAAAAATGATACTGAAACAAACAAAAAAAAATCCTGTTTGCACTCTTTTGAATTTCGAGAAATAAGTAAACACTATTTCCTAAATCTATATTCGCTGGGAAGCGTCCTTTTATTATATTTATGCGAAAACATGAGTCAAATCTCATTCCAGACCGAGAGAAGACACACTCAATAATAAAATGCAGACGCTGTTTGTGGAGAATTACAGAGGATCAAGTTTCTGGCCTATTGTGAGGAGTAGTTTAAAATTAAGACTTTTAAGCTTCATGTAACCCAATTTTATTTAGCAATAATCCATGCCTTTAACTCACCCTGTTTATATTTGCTCCAAATAATGTAGCCAAAAATCCAGCAAGTACTGATTGTGAAAAGGGTATAACTCATTATCTGCTTCCGCCCAGGAATAACAGAGGAAAAAAAAAAAGAGGGTGTTTGCTCGCGCCCCCACAGTTCTTGGGGAAATATTTGCTCTCAGACATTTGGTAATATCATGGAGAGCTCGCGTTTCTGCATGGGAGCTTTGCAATTTTAAAAAGATACTTAGGAAGAGCAGAAAGGAGATGACAAAGGTTTGTGCCTACAGCTCAGGTCCCAGCGGACTCCCATCTGCAAACCCACCTGAGGCATCCTGGGTACCTGCAGAAGCTTCCGGCAAACACTGGTAGCTTGGAAGAGCCTCAAAAAGGCAAGGAGAACTTGGGCTGGAGGGGCCTGGCTAGGAAGAGAAAAGCCCACCTGCAGTGGTGGCAGCCATTCTGAGCCAAAGGACTTAGAGTGGCTCACAGGACTGAGTGGCGGAGTTGGGGTCACCCAGGAGAAGAGAAATTGCCTTCACAGCCAAATTGCGGGCACCCTGAAATTTACATTCCCTCCTTGAACTCACCCCCTCATGCTCTCCAGATCCCCACCCCCTGCCCCATTGCCTCCCCTTCCTTCTCTCCCCACCCCCCAACTCGTCTTGCTCTCTGATGGGTGTGTATGTTCCCATCACTGCCAAGGCTCACATCCAAACTCCCTGACCTTTATCTAGCGTGTTTTGCTCTTTCCAGAGCACTGCGCCTACACGAATCTCTCTTAGACTGGCTACCCACGCCCGTGGGAATGCCCATCCGTGCCCTGAAGAATATATGAGCTGCACAACAAACATGGCCGATCCCGCCGGCATGGAGATTACCCGAGCAACTTGAAACACTGTCTTCTGTGTTAAAAGGAGCAACTCGGGCGCATTATGGAGCTGAATGCAAAATTCCCCATGAATTTTTAAGCTGCAGTAAGACTTCAAATAAATGCGGAGCTTGTGGCTGGCTGTTTTAAGCTCTGCCCACCCCCCCCAACCCCCCAGGGCACCTGTTTACTCTCTTCCGCAGTCGGGTTTTGCTTTGGTGGGAAACTTCGCGAAGCTCTGCCTTACTTTGTCACAAAGAATCCTCACCACAGCCCTTTGAAAAGAAAGACTATTTGAGAGCTGCAGAGAGGCAGGGCAGCTTGCCCTGAGTCAGCTGGCAAGCTGAGCCAAAACGTCCAGGTGTTCTAGCCCATTCCATGGCAAGGTACTGCCAAGTGTTCTGAGCCACCAGGGGCAAGGACCGGAGATGGGGGAAGGGCAGCCTCAAAACTATTGAGTAAGCAAGCGCTTCAAGTCTGGAGGCTTAGACCCGGGTATCTGCCGTTCTGATGTCTCTTCGATAAGCCACTGTCAACAGCCACTGTCCAGCCCCAGAAAAGCAGAGAGGCTGGCATCATGGCTCTACAATACCTTTTAGACAACTAGGCTGGAGCACAGCCCTCTGACTCTAGGATGGGAGGATATCATGAGGGCAAGACCAGGTACCGTCTCTACATTCAAAGTCTCAGAGTCTAGGGCTAGTGGTGTAGCCCACAGAAGGGCACAAAACCCTGGTTTCCATCTTCAAAAATGCCCCTCAAAAAATAGTAAGGGAAGCTAGAGAGAAGGGTCACCAGTTAAGAAGGCTTCCTGCTTTTCCAAAAGACACCCGAATTGAGAAGCCTGAAATCTCCTGTAACTTCAGCTACAGGGAGACCCGATGCCCTCTTCTGGCCTCTGTGTCTCATACACACACACACACACACACACACACACACACACACACACACACATACACACACCTCAAGAAATGGCTTTAAAGAAAAAAAAATCTCAGCATCTACAATAAAGACAATAAATCCACTGGCAATGAGGTGACAGCAGCAATAAGTAGGAGGAGAGAAAATAAGTCAGGTGGAGGATAGAATGCTGGGGAAGTTTGCTTCATAAAAGTGGTCAGGAGAGGCCTCTCTGTTAGGAAAACAAAGAAATATTAACTATTTATAAATAATGTTTATAATACAGACGTTATAAATAAAAAATCATTACCCAAAAGGAGCAAGTTGTTGAATTATGACTGGAAAATATTTCTGGCAGTGGAAATGGAGTGTGTGAAGACTGAGAAGGGCCTGAGCTAAAGGATTCAGTTTTTATTCTGCATGAAGTGTAGATCACTGCTCAAAGCAGACAAAGCAGCAGGTGTCAATCACCCACCAAGTTCATCCATGATAACCTGTGAGTCCAGAGACTCCAAGACACCTCTAAAGTCTCCTCTCATTCTATTGGTCCCAGAAAAAAAAAATACTGCACAGTGGCCCAAATAACAGTAAAAAGCTCTGTTTTTCAGGGTGGGGGATGACCCAGTGGTTAAGAGCACTTGCTGTTCTCCGAGGACTCGAGTTCAGTCCCAACACCTGTTGGACAGCTCACAGTGGCCTGTAATTCCAGCTTCAGGGAGGTCAGACGCCCTCTTCTGGCCCCCACAGGTACCGTACTCTAGTGCACAGGCACACACAGTAATGAAAATGAAATAATAAAAAATAAACTGTTTTAAAGTTCTATTTTCGTTGTTGGCAAGAAAAAGCACCAGTAAGTGCTGCCTCTCCCGACACTGAGCTTCAGTAGATGCAGAGATCACAGAGGCAGGTACCGGTACATGGTTAGCAGCAAGCTGAGAAATCAATCCAAAACGAGCTGAAAAAGAGACACGGCAAAGGGAACTTCCTTCGTAAATGAGCCTTTCAAACCGCTCCAGGGCGCCCCCGAGGGTCTTCAAAACGCCAGGCTCAGAGTCTGATAGTGTTTTCCAGGTGAGTCTCTACCAGGGGCACCCCAGGGACTGTGAGGTTTCCTGGAAGTCACGTTGTCATCATCAAAGAAGGCTGCCACTCACAAAACATGGACCAGCCAGGTGAATAGCAGAGGCCTTCCCTGGGTTGTTTTGGTTCATTTTCAGACAGGGCTGAGATGTAGATGATGTTTTTTTGCCATTTTAAAGATTAGAATGTAGACACTCAGAGAAGGAGAAATTTTTGTCCAAATGCATGAGTTTCAGTTACTGGAAACCTGGTTATTTTGAAAAGTCAGAAGCTGTTGGCTAATATGGGAAGCTAGATACCTCACAGGCTGAGCTTAGCATCTTGGAGACAGCCTTAATGAAGCACCTACTATGAGCTAGGCACATAGTAGGCAGCTTTTAAAACCTTATCCTGTTCATTCCCCATCATTATGCTGTCAAAATGTTGTGTTCCCTAGCCCTGGAGGATAAGGACATAAGCTCAAGGAGTTTGGGGTGCTTGCCCAAAGTGGCCAATCATTAAATACCAGGGCTCAGGGCCCCAGTAGCTAATCCAGCTTTAGAATCCACAGCTGTCACTGCAGGCCATGGTACCCAGTGTGCTTAAACCCCGCCCATCTTGGGGATCACAGCACCCCAGCTGCAACCCTAGCCTCCAAGATGATTTGCTGTGTGGCCTCAGGCCCATTGCTTCCCTCTCTAGGTCTGTTTTCTCATCCATTAAAGGAGGGAATAGGTGAAGAGATGAGTAACTGTCCCCACGTCTATGAGAATCAAACATCCAGCCAGTTGCGGAGGTGCACACCCACCGTCCCAGATTGCAAGAGCTGATTGCAGAAGATTCTTGAGTTCAAGGCAAGTCTAGGCTACAGAGTAAAAATCCTATCTCAAGAAAGATAAAAAGAGCCAGGTGTGGTGTTGCCTGTAATTCCAGCGCTCAGGGAGGCAGAGACATTCAGATCTCTGTGAGTTCGAGGCCAGCCTGCTCTACAAAGTCCAGGGCAGCCAAGGCTACAAAGAGAAACCCTGTCTCGAAAAAAGAAAAGAAGAAAGAGAGAGAAGGAAAAGGGGGAAGGGGAAGGAGAAGGAAGGAAAGAGGGGAAAGGGATGGAAGGAGAAAAGGAGGGGAAAGAAAGGGAAGAAAAGGAACACCTGGTCATCTGTTGGCCTCGTTCCTGATGTTGGAGAGGGAGTGGCAGGGCCCTGATATTTTGTCTGGTGCCCCCCCCTTACCCTGCACTCCCACATACCCCCATGTCTCAGCCTCTAGAGAAGTGGTTCTCAACCTCTGGGTTGGAAGTCAAAAGACCTTTCATGGGGGTTGCCTAAACCCATCAGAAAACACAGATGTTTATAGTCTGCTGTCTCCTTCTCTCGGAGGTTAAGAATTTGATTCAGCTGTAGTGTCCAGTTATCCAACAAACTCTGCCCGTTGCCCCAATCCCAGCACTGCTACCTATATGAGCCGTGCCTGTCAGGGTCCCCACAGCAAGGCACAGACCTCCTGCACAAGGGAACGCCTTCACCCACTCACACACACCCTACCCACATGGTGTTGAGCCTCTCTCCGGCTTTCTAGAACTTGAATTCTCTGTCGGGGGGGACGGGGGCAGAGAGAAGTGGCTATACGCACGGCCTGGAGGTGCACGGCTGTGCTTCAGAGGGGAAAACGTATTGGCGAGAACTATATAGGCAATAGACACCGGTACAAGCCGGAAGAAGTCAGTGCGGCACACAGGATGACTGGCAGACCAGGGAGGGGTGTGCTACAGGCAGGAGCATGGCGAGCCTGGGAATCAAACCTCCCGCAGGCACCAAAGGTCTGAGGGCTTCCACCAACAGTCCTGGGGTGTTTTTCTGCCCAGTGTGGGGCAGGGGGTCATGGAGTACTTAAGGCTTGTTTTTAAATGGTTGTATGGTCTGATTTCTTTTCACAAACAGTTAATTTCTCCATTCAGAACAGCAATAGCTCTTTTTTCCACACGGAAAGAAAAGGAAGGAAAGAAGAAGGAAGGGGAAGAAAAACTTCAATCAGCAGATGAAGAAGGCAAGGGTGCCTTGAGCCTATGTGTATGGAAGCAGTGGGGTTGCTCCCTTGGGGCCAGGGAGGATTCACTAGTGTCCCCCTCCCAACCCTGATGAGGTGCTGGCCCAGGGCAGACCCCTGATTGTCACCTCAGGCTCTTAGCCCTCTAGCTCAACCTCACTGGCATCTGACCATTATGACACCTCCAGGTCACAAGCCAGCCAGCCCTCCTGTGGTTGGGGGTTGGGTCTCAGCTGCCTTGCCCTCATCCCTGTGTAGACAGAGCAGCAGGCAGGCACCCCGCTGACCCCCACATCCTCAGAGGGGGCCTCATGCAGAAACACTGCGCCAGTGGCCAGTACGGAGCCATCTGCAAACAGTCCTTTACAATAGGAACCCACAGTGGAGACTGTGATTCTTGTTGTGGCTCTGGGGGACACACTGCCTTTGTGCAAAGCAAGCAGTGCTAATGCTGCTCCCAAGTACTCCCCAGCCTCAGTGACTGCCTTGTGAACCAGCTCTCAAAGGGAAGTGCTCAGCACAGGGCCTGGGCTACATGTAGAATCCTGCTTCTGTGGGGAGTGGCCTAGTGACATGGCTGAGCACGGGCATCTCACTAACAACAGAAAATCTGTGTGGCCCTTTGGTGACCATTAGGCAGCTGGAAATGCCTGAGGGATTTTGACAGAGGGAAAGTCAATTGAGTTCACAACGAAGGGAAAGGATCCTATTTGTCAGGAGAAGATTTTTGCACAAGAGAAGTAGGAAAGACTCTGAGAATGTGTGTGTGTGTGTGTGTGTGTGTGTGTATGAGAGAGAGATGCACCTGGTATATATGTGTGTTTGTATACTACATGTATGTGTGTTCAGAAGCTAAAGGAGGCTCTATCATTCTCTGCCTTATTGAGACAGTCTCTCGCTGACCCTGGAGTCAACAAGCCCTTGTAAGCCTTCAGTCTCTGCCTCCCACAGCACTGGGGCTTCAGGTCTATGTAGCCACACCTGACTTTGTACATGGGTACTGGGGACTTGAACACTGGTCTTCGAGCTTGCACAGCGAGTGCTCTTACATACTGAGCCATCTTCCCAGTTCCCCACCCATCCTTCTCAAAACCATGAGAAGAGGGATGGTGCTCCCTCCCATCCAGGCTGCTCCAGAGCAGATGATGCCAGGCAGAGAGCTCCTCTGTGGGCAGGCCATTGCATGCATAAGGAACCAGGGAATGGAGCAGCAGGCATCCATCTGGGCTTGACTGTGAGGGAACCACACAAAGCCTGGACCTCTAGAGAGTTCTATGTCCATGACCACCTTTTATAGTGGGGACACTTTCCTGTTCTTCAGAATCCATATGTCCATAACCACACCACATCTTCGGCCCACACTGGCCAGTCCCAGGCAGGGCAGGGACCCAATTCTATACCCAGTCTACCGTTCTGTCAAAGCTGGTATCTGCCAGGGAGACAGATGAATGCAGTGTGGGAGGCAGAAGAACACGGTGTGCACACAAATAAACACGAGCCACGTCAATCTGCCACGTCTCTCTTCCAGAGAAAAAGCCCTCAGGGCCTCTTGTCACTGTTCAAACTCCTGAGCATGGCATCTGTGTCGTCCCCCCCCCCCCAAGTAGCCAGAGCTGACTGATGGACCTTTACTGCAGTCCATTTCTCCTCCCCCAGGACCCCGCTTCCTCTGTTCTAGTTCTGCTGAATGCCAATCTGCTCATGCTAGAGCCTTCCCCATCACACAAGCTCCTACCCATCCTCAACACCCTTTGCAAATGCCCACTCCTCCGTGTACCTTCCTGAGCTACCCTAGGAAATTTCGGACATTGTGTTCTCAAAGAACAGGGTTCGAGTGTTTATTTCAGCAGTTACCGTGTTGTTTTGTTTTGTGTTTGATTTAATTTTTGATAAGCTGTGAACTATTTTGTTGTTTGTTTTTCCTTACATTACTAAGGATCAAACCCAGAGCCTTGTACATGCTAGGAAAGAGTCCTAATTCTACATCTCCAGTTCAAGCTGTGAACTTTCCTGGCGGGGGGGGGGGGGGGGAAGAAACTATTCAACAAATGCCTGTCCAATAAAATCTTATCAAGAAATAAATGTAGAAAAACTGTTGTGCCTCAGCAAAGACAACACTCAGCTCCCTGCAGGGAGAGAAATGAAAACCATTACAAGACGAGATGCACAGAAAAAGGTGCATATCTGTGAGCCCAGAATCCAGGAGGCTGAGGCAGGAGATACAGGCCATACTGGGCTACATAGTGAGTGTGAGGCCAGCCTGGGCTACATGAGACTCTGTCTCAAAAAACAAACAGATGAACAAAGGAGGAGGAGGAAAGAGGAAGAGGAGGAGAAAGAGGAGGAGGAGGACAGGTGACTCAGCAGGTAAAGGCACTTGCAAGCTTAATGACTGAGTTTGATTCCTCCCAGAACAACATTCTAGAGAGAACCTCCTCCCACAAGTGACCTCTGACCTCCACATATGTACCATTGCATGCATGCACATAAAACACATGACAACAAATGAATATAAAGGCAATCTAAAGATTTAGACCTCATTTGTCAAAAGAATAAATAGTTTTATGTTTTCAGTGTTGATCGATGTTCATTTCAAAGCCAGCCAAAATTACCCACTGACCACTGTCCCTCTCCTCTGCAAAGGCCTTCAAGGTTTGCCCTGGCAAGACAGGGGACAGACCCCGGAGCCTGGCAGAGCCAGCAGGCTGTCCTTGTGAAGGAGACCCCAAGGTCACCCAGAAGAGCAGACCTCCAGACTCCCTGTGTGACACCTCCTCCCCTCTCTGCAGAGCACATACAGGTGCGTGCTCCATCTTTACATGTGCCTTTTGTCATTGACCCTCAGGCAGGCAGGCTTTGGGCTTCTGGGGTGGTAGGCCCTTTAGCATTTACACAGTTAGGATTTCTCTCCAGAACTAAGGGTCATCTGGGAACTTTTTTCCTTTCCCGAAGCTTGTCAAGATCTCCTTCCACATGCAGAGCTGCACCTTCGCATTAGCCAAGGCATCGTCTCCTCTGCTCTCCGGAACCCCTGGAGAGGGGTTGAAGGAATGGATCAAATTCTTAATTGGAGCAAACCTCTCCAGTTGTGGGAAGGGGGTGAAGGGGCCATTGGGTATATCAGAGGCATTTGGAAGAAGGAGCTGCCTGGAAAAGCCATCTGACTGCAGTTCTGCAGGCTGCCTCCCCATTAGGGTAATGGGACCCAATCCAGCTCTGATGCTTGAAAGACAAAAAACTACGGTCAGGGGATGGTGTGCCGTGGCATCCGCCTTGTCAGCCAAGGGCTGTCCATCACCTGGCAGGGGTCTGAGATGATCCACACCCATGGTGTATTATCCATTCCACAGCCAGTTGCTAGAACAGCATCTGGACCTTACAAGCGACTGGAAAGCCATCTGTGTCTTCCAGAATGAGCGATGCCTCCCCTTCCCACCCCACCTGCAATCTCCTTCCTAAGGAAGGGTCCACCAAAGCTCTGGAAGAAGACAGGCCCCTACCGTTCCCAGCTATGTGTCTCTGGACTTGTCATCTAACACCTCTGAGCTCTGGACTCCTCTCTGGAAATGGTGGTCAGCAAACAGTGACATGATGCGCTGAGGTGGCACAGGTCATTGAGTCAGGAAGCAGTGCCTAGGCTGTAGCAGTGGCCTGGTGAGGCTCATTCCTGAAGAGCCAGGGAAATGCTGATGGATCCTCTCACTCCTACTCCTCAGTATCCAGATAAAAACTTGAAGCTCAGGCCAGGCGTGGTACATGCCTTTAATACTAGCAGAGGCAGAGGCAGGTGGATCTCTGTGAGTTCAAGGCCAGCCTGAACTACAAAGCAAGTCTAGGACAGCCAGAGAAAAACCACACCTCAAAACAAACAAACAAACAAACAAACAAACAAACAAAAACACCTGAAGCTCAGCTGGGCGGTAGTGGCGCATGCATATAATCCCAGTACTTGGGAGGCAGAGGCAGGCAGATGTCTTTGAGTTTGAGGCCAGTTTGTTCTACAGAGCAAGTTCCAGGGCAGCCAGGGCTACACAGAGAAACCCTGTCTTAAAAAACAACAACAAAAGCAAGCAAATAAATAAAACTGACACTCGGGGTATGGGGTTGGGGACTGACCCTTGCTCAAGATCACACAGGAGGCTGAAAACTCTGAGACCTTCACCCATACCCCTGCTTCTCTGACCACTGCTTGCTCAACTGCGCACACTTATCATGCCCCTCCCTCAGAAGGATGGAAGGTCCCGGTAGCCATGTGAAGTAAATGGCATCAAGCCTGGAAGAATCAGAGTCCAGAGGTCTGGTTTCATCAGCCAACCTGCAGATCATGTTCAGCCTCCCAAGGCCTCACCTGGCTCTGCCCCTACAGGAGCAAGTGGGGGAGGAGAGAGGGGAGAGCAGGCAGAGGATGCTCTCCCTTTGTCAGGCATCTCTGCTCCTGCAGAAGACAGCAGGAGGGGGTCTGGGTGGGGCTTGGGTCTTCCATGGAAGCTCACCACCATCCAAGACTCCACCTAGATGCCAGTGCTTCCTTCTCTGCCCAGGCACTCCTATGGGCATCGATGCTCTTCATGCCTCAACCAGGCTGCAGGTCTCGGCAGAGATGCTCTAGATACAGGCATCAGCACAAGCCCAATGGAAAGCATCTGAGCAGGCCTGAAAGATACCAAGATACCCCAAGATCTCTCTTCCAAGTCACCATGCCATAGGGGGTACCCTCCTAGTCCTTCCCAAAGCCCTATAAAGCCCTTAGGGACAGAAACAGGACCCAGGTACAATCTATGGGGAGGGATCTCACTGGCTACTATTTGGTATTTATTCCTTTATCTAAAGTCACTGTGGTGGGGACTGGAGAGAGGGCTCAGTGGTTAAGAGCACTGTCTGCTTTTCCAGGGCATGGAATTCAATTCCCAGCACCCACAAGGTGGCTCACAGCTGCCTGTAACTCCTGTTCCAGAGGATCCAACACCCTCTTCTGACGTCTACAGTCACCACGTGCCTGCCTGTTACTGCGTGCATTCATGAAAAACACACCCACATAAAAAATACAAGACACTGTGATGTAGTTAATATTGCCAACTTGACAGGATCCAGAATCATCTAGTAGACAAAGCTCACGACATGGCTGTGAGTCTCTAAATTATATTAATTCCAAGGGGAAACTCCACCCTGATGTGGGCATCTCCATTCCGTGGAGGCCCAGACTGAGTAAGAGAGCGAGCTTGTCACAGTAAAGATCTCTCTCCGCTTCCCAACTGAGGACGTCATGTGAGCAGCTCTGCCTCAAGCTCTTGTGGCCTTGACTGCGCAGCCATGATTGTACCCTGAACCGGTGAGCCAAAATAAGCAGTTCTTTTTTCCACTTGCTTTTGTCACAGCAAAGAGACAAGTAACTAGCACGCACCCATTCGTTGCTGATATTCACAAGCCCCGCTGAGAGGGATCAACCATGATCTGTACTAAATGACCCCTGTCAACAGATGATCGGTCAAGGAGAGAACACCTGACCCTCAGAGAGCCCATTCATTGGCCAATCAGCCGTCCTAGGAGTCTGCCATTGTCGTGTCCACCGCCTAAATAGCCCTACCTGATCTCAACAGTTAAGCTACAGTTTAATGGGAGGTTTGGTTTCTTTGTAAACTCAGTTACGTTATGTAAACATGTTTTTGCTTTAATCCCAAGTGTGGGATTTTAGTTTGGGCTATAGTTTGTCCACAGCCGGTAACTGTCACATGCGGGTAGTGGTCCTTGCCAGCTGGTAACCACCTGCCTTGTGCAGCATGGAGAGGGGCGTGGTCTAGGGCTCTGAGGACAGAAAGAGAAAGTGTGGCACATTCGGGGGTGGCATTTGGTGAGTGGCAGTTTGAAGAGACCAGAGACGGACAGTGTGGTGGTTTGGAGCACACAGACGGAGAGAGACACTTTGGGGGTGCAGCGGCTTGGAGGAGACTTTTGGCTGTGTTTGCTTTTGGCAAAGATTGGTATAGCCCTAAAAGAACCCATCGACCCTAAACAGTCGGGAGAAGGAAAGGGGGTCTGCGCCCCCTCTCCCCACTCACCTTCTCTTTCTTACCTGGGGTTGGAGAGTTGGAAGAGAGGCCTTAAGGAACCCCAAATAAAATAGAATTTAAAAACCAGCATAACGCTGTAGTGTCCGACACAGAGTAGCAGCAGACTGTGAGGGACCCTCTCACCAGAACCACAAACTCCATAGTCAGTGTGGAGAGAGGGGAGGTGCCCAGAAGGCCATTGATGAAGAACATATCCAACTGGCAGCGTGCTTACTTGTCCCCATGCTTGATGAGGAGGCCTGAGCATAAATGAGGCTCGGCTTGGTAGAGGCAGAGAAGAGCTAAGAGCTGCATATGTCCTGGTGACTGACTGCCTGCCTCCTCACTGCTCTTCTCCCTCTGCAGAGGACTCACTGACAAGATAGGGACACAGGAGAGGGCTTTGCAGGGCCCAGAGCAGGTATCAACACTCTACAATCACCTGTTGTGGAATTAATATTTAATATTGATTCATATAACTATTAAGGCATATGCAAAAGGAATTAATTATTCTATTAATATTAATGTTGGTTGTTAATAGGCAGCAGTTATTACTTAACCTGTTTTATAAATAAAAGACAAAGAGGCCTGTTAGATTTAATACAAGCCTTAGAGCTCTACATCTGGGCAGTTAATCAACCCTCTAAGCTGTCTTGTCTGCTTCCCATCCAAAACCCTCATAAATACTTGCACATGTGCCTCTTGGGCTGTTTCTGCTCTCGGCCACGTGCTCCAGGTTACGCTAACCCATGATGACTTACTCCTTTCTTCCTCCTTCCTATTTCCTGCTCCTGGTCCTTCTCTGACCCCACAAGCCCTTGAACCTTCATTTTGCCCACCTCTCTTCTGCCCAGCCCAGGCTGTGGGCAACTTTATTAGCCAATCGGGGATAATTTGGGAGGTGAGGTTCATGTATCATTTGGGATAAGTGAGAATTTGCTCGCAGGACAGTAAGGATCTTGGGGGGGGGGGGGTGGTAAACAATTAACATTTGAATACATAGTAGCTCCACATCAACCCCAACAATCACCCTGGGGAAGAAAGAGGACACTCAGTCCAGCCCTCTGCAGCTCACGTAGGAAAAAGTCACTTGCCTATAGCAGCTCTAACTCCGTTCTCCCAATACTGATTGTGAAGCCAAGCCTGACATGGCAGGCAGCCATGGCTGGGAGGGAGCGCTTGTCTTGTGAGTGTGGGTCTTGAACTAAAGGAGACCTCAAACCATCACCTTCTGGTCCTATTCGGGCTCCTCTTGGGATAGGGAGCTGCCCATCACAGGAGGTATGCAAGGCCTCTGGGAAGCTGGTAGTAACAGATGAGTTCTGACGACCCCACAGGCAGCTCTCTGAGCTCCTGGGAAACATTTCCCCATGAATTTCAGAGACACATCCAGTTCACTGTAACAGCTCACCCCTCACCATGGGTTAGAAACCAGTGCACCCTTCCCTGAAGGAGAGTTTAACAGGATCTATCGAGATCCTTTCGGTAATGTCCACCCTTATCACATTGCGACGTCATCAGCTACAGAGTTCACACAGGAAAACTGCGCAGTCCCGTTACCCACCCAACCCCCAGACCGCAAAGAAGTCTCATCGTGTGTCAAGTAAAGTTGCCGTTTTATATCAGGCCACCTTCATAACTACCCTCGTCCTCATGCCACCCGTGGGTTGTTGTGTGGATGAGACTGATGCACAATCTGACCCTCGAGTGTCCCTAGGGAGGGGTCTGTAAAGCGCCAGCAAGTTCCAGAAGGTGCCTTGTTATTTATACCTGGGGGAAATGGAAATAATTGAACTGTCCGACAACAGAGCAATGATTAAATAAATTAGCTTGCAGCCAGCAGACGGAGAGCCAGGCTTCCATTAATCTGGTCTTAAAAAAAAAAAAAAAAAAAAAAAAATTCTGAGGATTTTCCCACAATTATCCTTCCGAAAAGAGAAAAAGCTCTTTAAATTCAAGTTGTTAGGAAGACTTTCCTATTAAGCACACTCCCTCTTAGTTACTTTATTTTAAAAAACAAAGTGTCGTCTGGGGAAATCGCATTAGCCCTCACTGACCTCAATCATTGCTCGTTTGGGATGTTTATAGAGGTCATCTGCCAGAATTGGCAAAAAAGAAAGCCAAGGAATTTACAGGGATCTGGTAATTGTTCTCCAGGTTGTGACCTAACAATTACCTAGCGCTAGCTGTCATTGTAAACAAGGTTTTAAAGATCACTTTTAAAGGCAAGCAGTGCTCTGAAGCTCACGAATATACACTTCCGGGACAAATAAAAAAAGGCCCGCCTGATGTTATGCAAATAGATACTTGTGGCTTTGGAATGCAATTTCCAGAAACAACAAGGTGCACAGATTTGAAACAGACCTCAGTCTCCAGCAAGTTCCACACAAACGGAACCAATTGTCTTGCTGAGGTGGTATCCTTGCAGAGGATCCCAGAGAGGGAACTGAGGAGAGAAAGGGGCCAAGCCCAGCACCTGGGAGATTGAGGCAGGGGGATTACCAAGAACTTGAGGCCAGCCTGGGAAATATGGCAACTTCAAGATCAGCCTGCCTCCCTCCCTCATTTTCTTTTTCTTCCCTACACACACACACACACACACACACACACACACACACACACGCCGCCGACACTGTTCAGCAATCTTTCCCCCTCTCGTTATTGTGACAGACGCATCTTTTTGTATCTACATCTATTTCTGTTGCTGTGTCTCCCACCTCTACCATACATTGCACTTCCCAAAAGACTTACAAAATAAAAAAGACAAAATGATCTTTTTACAGCCTCTGGGGATATCGCTGTGAAAGGAAGTACTTTTACAGAAGACTTTAAAAATTATTATTTTGGGGCCAGAGAGATGACTCAGCCAGTAAAGGCGCTTATGCCCAAGACGGACGACCTGAGTTTGATTTCTCCAACCTGTGGCAGATGGAGAAAAGGGCAAGTTGTCCTCTAACTGCCACACTGCCCCACCCTCCAGCCCCTACCCTGTCCCCATCCCACACACATGCACACATATTAAAACAAATGTTATTTTCCCTGGCTAAAGTATTAACACACCTTCAAAAACAAACTTTGAAAAAAAAAAAAAAAACAGAATCACATCTACCTCATAATCTTACTACCCAGACACAATCATTATTAACATTTTAGCACAATTATTTTAGGTGTGTGTGTGTATGTGTTGAAAAGTTGGGACCGCAGTGTACCACTTGTTACTTATGTTTAATTAAATTTTTTGTTATTTTATTAATTTTTGACACAGGGATCTCACTAAAGGGGTAGACCACCATGCCCACCCTGACTTTTGACTTTCTTATATTGCATATCTGTGTCCTCTGGGATTAAGAAGTTTTTCTGTTATTGTTTCTTTTGAATGAGCTTTCTAACTTCTTGGCATTCAAAGCCCTTCTTGCATCCCAAACACCCTCTCAGCTAACACCTTGACATCTGTTCCCATCTGTGAGAACTGTCACTAAGGGTCTGCTGCCCACATCAGCAGGAACAAGCCACACCCCCATAGCAGCACCTGATACCCTCCCAGCAATACGGGGTCCAATACAATCTATAGCCAATTGTAAATCTTTATTTTAGCCAACTAGAACTACCTTTAGGAATTTGGAACCCAAGTGAAGTGCCAAGTGTTTAGAGTAAAGGGTTTTTAAAGACAAACACACCCTGGTATCTCACACAAGCTGCAAGGGGAAGTTTTGTGCAAGCAAGCCATTTAACAGAAGCTGAGCTAAGTTAGCTGGGTCATCTTGACCTCAGGTTCCTAGAATAGAGTCAGGGAATTTTCCATGGGGCTTCCTATCAAGGAGATCAAATGCCAGTTAAACCTAAAATGGCCTCAGCAAGAATACAAGATGAAGGAACAAACTGCCTTCCCCTGTCACAGCTACAGGTGTGGATCTGTCTGTTACCATCTCTCCATCAGTGGAACAAACAGCCTGGGCCCTCTACACAGCCTCTGCTCTGTACACCCCGAAACACCCTTAATAATCTAGACACAGTGCCCAGCCATTTGTGCCACACTGTCCAGCCCTTTATGCCATATTGTCCAACACAGTGAACAATCTGGAGCATCTTGTACCTTGGTGTTACTTCTCCAAACACCCCTCCCTTCCTTGCTGTTTCTTGCATACCTCACCATCCTTATCCTCCCATAATGCACTTGGGGACATCAATGAGGACCCCAAATCACCCTCCCCTGAGACCAAATAGGGGCAAACTCCGAATTGATCTCTGCTGGCTCTTTTTTCCACTCTGGCCTCCTCTCCTGGTTCCCTGCAGCCAGCCCTCCACACCCTGCATAGGCCCAGCACTTGCCTGGATATGTCCTATCCCAGGTGAACTCTAGATAGAAAGAGCCTCCCCAGACACAATCCCATTCCTTTTCTCCATCCTCTCCTCTGTGTATGTGGGGGAGGGGGCAAAAGTTGATGTGAATGTCTTCCTCTATCACCCCCCACCTTATTGTTTTTTTTGAAACAGGGCCTCTTGATAACCTGGTAATAGGTTTGACTAGCTGACTAGCCATCAAACTCTAGGGATCCACCTATCTCCACCCCCCAGTGCTGAGATTACTATTACTGCTGGCTTTTTACATGAGCTCTGGAACACTGAGTTCAGATGTTTGTGCTTGCCTGGCAAGCACATCCCAACTTCACAGTCTTTCCAGCCCCTACTCAACATTCTTAAAAGACCATCACTTTCCCCAGCCTCCACTAGACAGAAGCCCCATCCTTGCTCACTCTGTCTCTGCCTGGGCAGGGAGATGCTACTGCCTTGACAGGGACACTAGCAAAGGTCAGAGAATGATGCAGCAAAGCCCCTTGCTGAAAGCAGAGTCACCCCCAAGGACAGGCTGGGCAGAAACCAGCCCTTCCTCTCCTCCGATCTAATCTCCCCCCTCTGCCTGCTTTTGATCTTGTTTTCCAGCACAGCAGCGCCTTCCCACGTAGACTTGGCTTGATTATAACTGACTCGAAACCTATCCAGTGATTAAAGTGGCCGCCAGGCTCTGTTCTCCAGAGAGGCGAGCTGCAGGCTGAATAATTCAAGGCACCCCTTCCTGAAGGCTGGGGAATCTGCAAGAAGAGCTTGAGAGCAGAAAAGTGGGCTATTTTGTGGTTTTGTTTTTATTTTCCTAAAGAAAAGGGCGGTTTTCTCCGTGTTGGCTATACAACACATATACCATAAGCATTAGTTAGCTTTGATTGACATGAACACTGACAGAAATCAGAGAGAGCTATTGACACCCTGGCCTGGGCAGGACACTGGGTGCTGCTGAGATGCCCCATAGTCAACAGAATCCAAAGAGGAAGGAAACATGTGCCCTCTGAGCAACTCATCCCTGAAGCCCCGCAGGAAGGACAGGGGAGAGTAGAAGTGTGAAGGAGCCTGGGAGCCAGCTGTCGCTGTCAGGGGCTAAGGACAGTGGCTGCAGAGGACAGTGGCCACTTTCATTCAGGGAACAAAGGATTCTCCACAAAGGATGGAGTTGCAGTAAAGGCAGGAATCTGAGAGCTGACCCTCACTGAGCAGCCTGCAGACCAAGGAGAAGGAGACCTCCAAAAGCAGCTCTTACAATCAAGGATTGATAGTGACTGATTGCTTGACTACCCGTAGGCTGACACAATCTGGAACAGGTCAGGTTCTAGAACCTTCTTCATGACTGTCCCAGTAATTGGCCCCGCCATCAGGTGAGAAACATTATCCCAAGCAGAGAACACTGAAGCCCATGAAGCCAGAGGAATCAGAGCCAAGCCCCCCGCCCCCTAACCACCACCCCAGGACTCTGCACACATCTCAGAAAGAAGCAGAGACTGGGACAGAGAACGGGACTAGGTCTCACTGGTCGGAGGGTGGACTGATGGCAGTAGTACCGTCAGCACTTTCAACCCCTGGCACTTTTTGCCACCTCCCCAGGCTACAAGCAGCATCACAGCAAAGCCTGTGTCGTAATGAGCATCACAAGTTACAACCAAGGACTAGGAGCCCAGAAAATCCCAATTTCCAGCATTCATTACAGTCAGTCAGCATCATCATGCCCACCTGGAGAGTCCAGCATTCATCCACAGAGGCCCTGTCTAGATGACCCCCATCCCAGCTCTCATGCTCCCACAGTTGAGATGGATCCTGGGAAGCAGGTCAGTAGTTAGAAGACGGGCCTCCTGTTGGCATCAGCCCCATGCTCCAGGTGCAGGACAACCCCTTGAGGACTGGACACAACCTCTGCTCCCAATCCTCACCTCCAAGGTCCCATCAGGCAGGGGAAAGAGCCTCTTCGGACTTGGACAGAGACCAGACAGAGGTTCAAGGGTACAGACCGGTTGTACCTGTGATGCCAGATGCTCGGGAATCTGAGACAGGAGGAGTGATATTCAAGGTCAACCTAATGAGACCCTGCTTCAAAAAAGAGGGCTAGGGATTCAGCCCAGTGCTAGAGCACTTGCCTAGCATATGTGAGGCCCTGGATTCACCTCAGTTTTACACACACTACACATACACAGAGAGAGATAAAGACAGTGTTGACTGCTCACCAAGAAATCCTGGTTCTGAGAAAGAGGCAGGCAGCAGAAAGGACCAAAGCCAACAGAAGAGAGGTAAGCCCTGCCTTTCCAAGGTCCCCTCTAGTTCCTTGTGACAGCTCTGTCTTATGCAGAGGTGTTTCCATCCTGTAGGATCCTCTCCTGGCCCTGCAGTATGGGCTCTCAATGCCCCTTTTGCAGTGAGGCGTGGGGAACTCAGCAATGCCCTACTCCAGGGCACACAGCAGCCTTCAGCCAAGGACCAGAGCTTCCTTCTTCCAACAGGCAGGACAGCCACGTCACTTGGACTCCAAGACCAACAGCAGAGTCCTACGTTCCTCACCCCGCTTGTCTCCCCAGCCATCTCCCTTCTCACACTGTAGATGGCATGAGGTCACACCCCAGCGTTTGATCAGCCTACTGTGCCTTATTTTTGTGCTGTGACCAGCACTGAGTCAGCAGGTTCACCTGGGACCCACATTCTGCCAACCAGTCCTCTGTGATTGGGGAGCCCATGCCCCTGGGAGCTTCTGCTGTTGTGTGACTTCCTGAGGAGATGAAAAGCTGGCTTTTCACCGGCAACAATTAGAGACCAGAGAAATGAGTCTAGCTTGGAGAAGCAGTGAGTTTATTGGAGTTACTTAGGGAATGTGGGGCAACCACAAACCAGCTGAGTCACTACCTCAGCACGAGTGTGGACTCCAGAAAACTGTGTAGATGGGGTCCCCGCCTCACCTTTCATACTGTATGCTCTAAAAGGTGTGTCCAACATGCAGCCTAAGATCCACACCTGGCCTGGGGTAATTATGAAAACAGCCCAACACAAAATCCTAAGCTTAGTTGAAAAGTTTTTTTTATGACATTTTTTAAGAAAACTCTATTGTGCAGTGTTTGAGCACGAACTTGAGAGATGACAACATCATGTCATAATGTCAAAAGGCTGGCCATGCCTGCCAGCACTTCCCAGGACCACCTGCAGCTGTTACAGAATTACACAAACCTGGGAATGGGCTTCAGGAAGGAGTGGGTGGCTGGAGTCTTGGGTGAGGATCTGCCAGCCTTCCCTGCTTCCTTCTTCAAAGCAAAGTTAGAGGGTCTCATCCTATCATGATCTTGTGAGTTCCAAATATCCCAGCCATTCTGATTTCAAGATGATACTGGCCTCATCCTGCCTAGAAGACAGCTCCATGGCAGTTGCCCATGATCCATGGATACCAAGACTCCCCAGTTTTGTGCTCATTTTTAAACTCTGTTTTACATGGAGTATTTAAGCCTCTACCTCCCTTCCACCAACCCTTTAACTCTAGGTGAGAGAGAGAAGGTTGGTGGGGAGAAGGGTGCAGACCCCTTTACTTCTCCCAGCTGTTTAGGGCCGATTAGTTCTTTGGGGCTATACCTATCTCTGTCAACAGCAAACACAGCAAACATTCTCCTCCAAGCCGCTGCGTTGAAACATTTCTCTCTGTCTGTCTTCTCCAAGCTGCCACACTATTGTGTAGGCTTAGATTTTTCACCAAACCTACTTTATTTAGGGTTCTTAAATACTTTTACCTCCTTTCCAACCCCCAGACCTTAGGTAGATTAGTAGGAAAAGGAGCTATAGACCTCTTTTATCCATTTACTTCTGATTAGAGTCAATGGGTCTTTAGGGGATTACCAAACTCAGTTGTCAGGATACCAGCAGTCCAGTCCAAACGCCAACACCAAGCACCAACATGAAGTCAGTGAAAGCCACAAGACTCAGTCAGATTGCCCTGAGAAGTTCTCTGGAAGATTTCTCTCTGTGAAGTCAACTGTTGAAGCAATACCTCACTGTGTGTGGGCCTCTGTATAACTCCTCTCCTCAGAGTCCACCCACAGATGTTCTCAGCTGGCCAAAGTCACATCCCTCGCATGTAAGAGCTCACAGCAAAATATCAAGTACCTTCTCACAGCAAACCATCCTACAGCAAAACATCACATGACAAAACTGAGTCTTCAAGGAAACCAGAAACTCCCACTTCACTGTTTCTTATCTCTCAAAATTGCCACCCCCTCTCTTTCTGGGCTCTCATATTTATATCCCTCAGAGTCCTAGACCACGCCCCTCTCTATGCTGCAGGAGGCAGGCCATTACCAGCTGGCAAAGACCACACCCCACAGGAGGCAATTGTCAGTTGTAGACAAACTAAAGCCCAAACTAAAATCCCACACTTGGAACTAAAACAAAAACATATTTACAGAACATAATTGAGTTTTAAAGAAACCAAAACTTCCATTACACCCCAGCCCTGTGCAGAGTTGTGGGAAAAATGTGTGGTCGCTCAAGATAAGCACCAAACATAGACCCCCAGGGTGTGGGATGCAGGATTCCTGCATACCCAGAGATCCATGCTCTGTATGTCAAAGCCAGTCTAAAAGAGGAAAAACTTCAAGCAGAGTCCTTCCACATCCTGAATCCGTCTTGGATTCCTCATGCAACTTCAGGCTCAGCTGAGTCCTACATGTGACCTCGTAGCCACCTGACCGTGCCTTTCACCAGCCCTGTGTCTCTCCATGCCCTCATCATCTGCACCTTCTGTCTTCAGGACTCAGAATTCTGAGTCCTGAATTCTCTCTCCAGACCCCAGGACACCACCTGGCCCACAAGTGAAATCCATAGACACTTATTTAACTGAATCGCACCGAATTAGTCAAAGCTTATTGAATTCTGTCATCCCAAGTATTCCTCAGTCCTCCCAGCTCTTAGAAGCTGCACTTCCACCTTCATCAATAACAATAACTCCAGCTAAGTCTATCGACTGCTTCCTGTAGTCCCCACCCATTGTAGATCCAGTGTGGAGGAGGCTCCTGACTCACACCAGCCTCAGCCCCACTGAGGCTGGCACTGTTATTACTCTGGTTCTTCAAATGGAGAAACTGAGGCTCAGACATTTGAGCATCATGCCCAAGGCCAGACAGCTAGTGGTAGAGTGGGAGAGTTGAGGCTGTTGTTTCCATAACATTTGTTCATCTTCTTTAAAAAAAAACAACTTTATTTTGGGACAAATTTTCTTAATAATTCTTTATCTTACTGGGGGGAGGGGTCATGCACAGGTGCCACCGTATTCCTGTGGTAGTCTGAGAACAACTTCAAGGAGTTTGTTTTCCTTGGTTCTGGGGACCAAACTCAGGTCACCAGGCTTTTGCAGCAAGAACTTTTGCTCGCTGTGCCATCTTGCCAGCCTTTTCTTTGGGGAATAATTTCAGATTATAGACAAGCTGCAGATGTGGTAGGGTGCTCCCTGAGAGCCTTCACCCTGATTCCCCTGGGACCATGGCCTCCTAACGATGTACAGTCATCAAGTTTAAAAACTAAGCCGGATTGGGATGGCTCAGCAGGCAAGAGCATTTGCAACCAAGCTTTGTGACCTGAGTTTGATGGCCAGGACCCACACAATGGAAAGAAAGAACCAGTTCCCTCAAGCTGTCACCTGACTTCCACAGATGGACACACAGTGGCATGTACACATCCAAACACACACAAATAAATGAATGATTTACTTTATGTGTATGAGTGTGTGCTTGCGTGTATGCGTGGGCACCAGATGAGTGCCTGGTACCTGGCAGAGGTGCTATCAGATGCTCTAGAACTGAAGTTACAGACAGTTGTGAACTACCATGTGGGTGCTGGGGACTGAACCCAGGTATTCTGCAAGAGCAACAAGTGCTCTGAAGCACTGAGCCATCTCTGCAGCCATAAAGAAATAAAATTTAAGGAAAGAGTTAGTGATTTTTGTGTCATCCCAGAATGTGAGAGGTTGAGGAAGGGGAATCTCAAGACTGAGACCAGCCTCAGCTACATAGTGAGTCCTGGGCCAGCTCGCACTGTGCAGTGAGACAATAATAATAATTAATAATAATAATAACAACAACAACAACCATAGGGGCGGGAGGTTTAGTTCCACTGGTAGGACGCTTACCTAGCATGCATGAAGCCCTGGGTTAGATCACAACTGCAAATAAAACTGGACATGCAGACACAAGCCTGTAATTCCAGCACTTGGGAGGCGGAGGCAAGAGGATCAGGAGTCAAGGTCATCCTCGGCTGCAAACAAGTCTGAGGCTAACCTGGGTTACGTGAGGCCCTGCCTCAAACAGTAACGACAGTAATGACAGCAATGGTTCTGTAAGCGCAACGCTGTTAACTAAACTACAGATACGGTATGACTTGTCCCCAGCTCCCAAAGGATGTCCTTTTCTGCTCAGACTGTACCCAGCACCCCTGTGGCATCTCTGGTTTCATCTCCCGGCTCCCTTACATCTGTGGCCGCTTCTCACAGCCCTGACCCCGGTCCTTAGCAGAGCTGCAATCACGTCGATTGCAGGCTGTTTCTCAGAATCTCTGAGTTGATCCGGCGTTTTTTCTCAGCACGAGTCTGGGAGCCCGGGTCTAGGAGAACAAACCACAGTGACGACGTGCAGACTCCTCGGCTCTTATCCTGGGCACGAGGTATGACCGTGACAGGTCCCCTACAACATCAGCATTATCTCTTGGTTACTTCGGGCTCTGGGTCCGGCTTTAATCACTGGTGTGTCACAGACAGCAGTGCAGGTCCACGGGAGTCAGGAGAGCCCAGAGATGAGGGTGTGGAATGGTCCATGATGGAGTGAAAAGGGTGCCTGCACCACAGAAAGGATGCCTCCTAGGAAGACCTCTCTCCAGCTGGAACCATCGGGAGGGCCTTGGAGCTCACGGGGGATCTGTCCAGCCCATCAGGAGGCATGGCTGCTCGGGCAGCAGAGCATCGGAAAGAAGAAGGAAGCAGGGGTGGGATTAAGAAGAAGCCAATAGCCAGACTCAAATTCCAGACAGGTCATATTCAGCCTCCAGGCAGAACATCCCTGCAGCCATCCCAGGGCCTTGAAAACACCTCCACATGGCGCTGAGAAACTCAGAGCAGTGCTTTCCAGACCCATGAAGCAGAGGAGCCCACTTGACTTCTCCACCCCACGTCCCCTCTGAACCCCAAGACTCCCTTGGATCTGTCACTGGCATTGATCTGAGCTTCTAGAAGCACACAGGCTCACCCAAATCTCACCCGCAAAGGCTGCACTAGATTGAAGCCCAGCTGTGGCTCCTGTACCTTCCCCTACCCCTCCTTCACTGCTGAGCATAGTCCTCCCTGCCCTGTACAGAACCCACACACACACACACAGTAGGAGCTTATCACATGCTCCCCAAAAGGCCAACGGAGAGCAGGTTCATTTCTGTCAGCAGCTTTTCCGAAAAAAAAAAAAAAATACTCTGACGATATTTTGTGACTCTTTCACCATCTTCCAAAGCTCAGAAAATCATTTAAAAAACTGATGACTGTGAAATTCCAATTATATTCACATGGAAAGCCAGAGCAAGCCACAAGAGGCACAGGGGAAGCTGAACGAGCCTGGAGAACAGGCAGGATGGGGAGCAGCCCTGAGGGCAGACCCCAGTTTCCAAAAGCGAGTGGCACGTGAGAGGACTTGAGTTCATAGCCCCTGAAAGAAAGGGATAATTCCAGGAACATTATAAGTCCATAATGATTGTACAACTCCACGGATCAACTTCCAGCACTAATACAGTGCTCAGAAACTTTATTAAAGGTATTATACATTATTAAAGGTATTACATTCACACAAGAGGAGGTCATAGATCTGTTCCGTTTGATGCTGATTAAACCATAACCAAAGACGTGGGTTTAGAAAAACAAACTGGATTGAATACAGAGCCTGGTCTTCAGAACAGAGACTAAAAAACAGGCAAGAGGACACATGTCCGTTACCCCAGCACATGGGAGCCAATGCAGGACTGCAGCACTGAGGCCGAGCTTGGACTGCCTGGTGAGATCCTGACGAGACAGAGAGAGAGAGAGAGAGAGAGAGAGAGAAGGTGTGGGGAGAGGGAGGAGGAAAAGGAAGCACAGGGAAGGCTGGTGAGGTGGCTCAGAAGGTAAAGGCATTTGCTTACACGGAGCTCCACAACCAAGTTCGTTCCCAAGACCCACGTGGTAGAAGGAAAAACCTGGTTCCTGCAAGTTGTCCTCTGACCTCCATCCACATGCATGTCATGACACGTGACACACACACGCACATGCACACACACCCTGAAGGGATAGCTCTTCTCTAGCTCTGGAGGAGCTTCAAAGGACCTGAAGGTATGATTGTCTGCGACTCCACGGGAACTAAGCCCAGTGGCGAGCTGGGACAGAGATCTCTTGGGGCCATCTGGGCTCTCTCTGAGGCCTCGGGGGAACAGCAGCTGCAGAAGAGGCCCTGCAGTAGGCTCGCCTGCTTTCCAGTGTCCCTGCAGAAACTGTGTTCAAAGCTCCTCCCTTTCCTTCTGTGGCCACCTTCCAAGCTCTTCCCCAGGGGGCCTAGCTGGGATGGAAACAGGGCCACATCTCTAGGGATACAGGCCTTGGGGCATCACTGATGCCAATGCTGACTGGCACCAGGGCATGGAGGAGAGTCCCCCTACCACCACCACAGCTGTCTCCTCCTCAGGCCCCAAGTCACCCCCCTCCCACCGCTGTGGAAGATCCTCCGTCAGTGCCCACTGAAATCAGATTCGGCCACCCTGCACCTGCCGCCCTACCAGATCCCGTGGGTCCCTGATACTGTCTCCCTGGTCACAGCACAAGTTGGCTATGTCCCACCTTTCTGCCCAAAAGGCAAGAAAATCATCTGCAGATTCTCTCCTGAGCTGTGGGCTTCCCCCCTCGCCTTGCCAACCCCCTCCCCCCAACACACACACACGCACACACACGACTCAAAAGCTGGTGGAACTTCCAAGCATGGGAACATAGTTCTGATGACCCACAAGAATAACCAGGCTGCAGCTCAGTGGAAGAGCATGGGGTTAACATGGGTAAAGCTCCGGCTTCCATCCGAAGCACCTAAGCAACAAAAACAGACCAACAAGACTATGTGGGCCCAGGTCTTGTACAATCCAGCGCCTTGGTCCCGTTTCTACCCATCAGGGTCCCCTGCTTTCAAGCATCGATAAGCTCAAACAAAGCTAGGATCTGGAAAGCGAGGCTCATCGGCCTCGTGAACTCTGCCAAGGCGAGCATCTATGTCTAAGCCCAGCATGCTGTGGAGACAAAAGGCCCAAAGCCACTGGCAAAATCATCAGAGAAGCTGCACAGCTTCCTCCACTCCAGAAACTCGGGACAGAAGTTACAGAGTACAGACAGGAAAGAGGACAGATATCACCCACCTTGTCTCCCACATCTACCCTGAAAGCCACTACACCTTTGACTACAGGGGCTCTCGTGTAGCTGTTTCTACCCAGCCTGAGGCAGACACAGCCCCTTCCTGAGGTCCCAGGCTCCCTGCCTCTTAGCATCCATCCATCTGCATGTCTGTGCACTTAACATATTTAAAAAACAAAACGATACAAAACGAAACACCAAGGAAGGCAAGCCACCTTTCTTCTGGAAAATGCATTGTACAAAATCCTTTCCCGGGCTGCCAAGCCCAGAGGACTCTGACTGATGGCAGCAAGGCACAGCCTGTGCCAGTGGGAGAGGGGGCGGCAGGAGCTAGCCAACAGTCTAGCTCTCCCTCTCCCCAGGTCTTTACCTAAGGCTGAGCTGAGGCAGAGAGGAGAGCTACCCCAGAGACATGTGCTAAAATTAAACCACTGTAAGAACAGGACAATGAAAGTGGCTCCCCTCTCGATTAATTTAGGGCACGCTACACTGGCTGCCTCAGCCCAGAAATCTGGGAAGCCTTTAGGGAGAGGAGCTGCAGGTTGTATAATCACACACTTGAGATGCTCAGACACCTTGAGCCGAGAGCCAAGTTGCAGTCCTTGTAAAAGCTCTCTGGTTATGGTCTGAACTTTAGCAGGTCCAGCAGGGTTAAGGACTGAATGATGTGAGGCGTCCCTCATCCCGTTAATGTGTCTACTTACCCTACAATGGGCCCAGGAAGGGGAGGACACAGCCAACATCGCCTAGAGGAGAAAGCCAGAGCCATTTGGAACAGCTAATTGATGGGATCAAGGAGAGGAGGCTTGGCCTCTGAAGGGCATGCGTGTTTCACCACCCAGCTGGCAGCCAACCCATCGCTCAGGCTAAGTCACCCAGATTTATTTATATTTTACACGAAAGAGGGAAATGGCTTAGCCGTAGGGATCAATTCTTCAATCCAACTTTTCTAACATGGTCATAAATCTATTTCACAGTCTCCCTTTTTCTTTTTTTCTTTTAAAGAACTCAGCTACCTCTGAGGAGATGAGTCTTGGAGAGGACAATCCCAGGAAGTTGGGGTCCTGCTTTGTGGGGCGAGGTCTGGAGTTGCAGCCAGGATACTTGGGATCCATCAGCTTCCCATGGGACAAATTGAAGCTTATTTCCTAATTTCTGGAAAAGGTGGTTGTTACAGTCCCTGCCATACTGGGAGAAATGGGACCCAGTGTCCCCAGGCTACGGTTCAGCCCAGTTCACTGAAGGAGGGCTTTAATAAGTCTCACGGTGTGGCCCAACCCTCTTTACCAAGTTACCCTGGCTGTGCTGCCACACATAGATATCATGGTGAGCAGATCCCAGGTTAGACAGTCTCAAATGTCCTCTTCCCCTCCATAGCCAGGATCTGGAAACACTGGAGACAGCTCTAGACTAAAGTGACCCCAGGCCACCGGGTCTGGGGAAGGGGACCTACTTGCTGGGAGGTACTTGATGCAGGAAGGAGTAAGGGTAGTCTAGGTAAGGGAGACAGCCCAACATGAGGCAAAGAGACCAACATCGGGGTGCTGGGGGCGCAGGAGGACAGATTGTCCTCCTGACCAGACCAAGTGTCTCCAGGAAGATCTTTCTGACCTATGGTTGTGACCTATACCCATCCTACTTCTAGAAGGTTCTTTGATGATAGCATTGATGACCCCCTGAATCAGCTCTAGACTGCCTTCACCTGGCTAGGCTGTCATTCCGTCAACCTGTCCCCCTGTCCCTCTGCAGATTTTTGCTCCAGCCCTATCATCACTTGGGACTCTTCCCTGTCTTCCTTCTTCATCAGCACCCTAGCCCGTTATCTCCGACCAAGTGTTCCCTTTCCCAGGTCAGCCTGTGGTACATGAGATCTCGTCTCAACACTCACACACAGGGCAACACTGAAGTGCATCTCGATTAAGGCGTCGGTTACACGAAGCATCCGTGTCAAGACTCATGAGAACCTGCATTTTACCATGTAAATTAGACCTCGCAGTAAAACAGATGACAGCATGTCCTCACCACAGCTGCCAGATGCTACAGACAGATCAAGGCTTGCGGTAGGAATCACCTACTGACCTACCACTCAGAGAAGCTGACTCATAACCAATAACTTCTATAGACATGATTTGACCACACTCCCAATCTCCAGACCGTTGAGTGAGCAGCTGCCCATCAACAGATGAGTGGATGAAGAGAGGTTGGTGATGCTTGCAGTGGAGTTTTATTCAAGCCATAACGAAGAAAAAAATCGCGTCGTTTGTAGAAAAATAAAATGAATGGAATCAGAGATCATCATGATATTGAAATACGCCAGACTCAGAAAGGCAAACATTGCACTTTTTCTTGTATTCTGAGCATAGATTTTTTTTTTTTAAGACATGAAAATAGAAGGGAGATTATTGGTGGGACCAGAGGGGGGTTAGCAGCAGCAGAGAGGGGAGATAAGAGAGACTGATGGAGGAGGTGATCAAAGCACATTGCACGTATTTGTGAAAATACAATGAGGCCCAATATTTTGTATAATTGATATACATTCATATGAAATGAGCCTGGGCATGGTGGTATTCGCTTACAAGCCCAGGACTCGGAAAGTGGTGGTAGAAGGATCAGGAATCCAAAGCCAGCTCGGGATATCTGAGACTCCGTATCCACCCCACCCCCCCAAGAAATACATACCATAATAAGAAAGGGTTGAGAGCCCATGAGATGGCTCAGTGGGTAACAGTGCTTGCTACCAAGTGTGACAATCTGAGTTCAATCCCTGGGACCCACGTGATGGAAGGAGAGAACAGATCCCGAAGACTCTGTTCTCTGACTGCCACAGACATCATGGCACACTAGCCCCCACCCCAACACTCAAATGAATGAATAAATGTAACTGAATTTTTGTGATGAATGAGAGGAAGCGGCCATTGAGGCAGGCACTGCCCTTGTGTCCTTTGCCACCTAGTATCTTCTAGACCAGAGTGAAGAGTAGATTTGGTGTCCAGTCAGTTCTGCTGTACCGGGCTGCAGGACCGAATTGGTTCAAGTTTGTTTTCTGAGACAGGCCGCTATCTGGAGGCTAGCTGGGGACTGTTCCCCATGGGCCATTTTGTCTTTCTGTGACACTTCCAGGGACTAAAGAAAGCAGAGTCTAGCCCTGTTTGGGGCCCGTTCTTGCCGGACAGAATCCTAACCCTGGTTATGAAATGTTTCAGTTATATGTCCTGAGTCTCTTGGGTAAATACCATGAGCACCAGGGCAGACAAAATTTACCCAAACACATCAATTTCCTCATTTAAATTGGATCGTGTGCATATAGACAGATTTTCTTCTCCCCAGAGATGTTGACCATAAATGTGTCGGGAATCATCTGCACAGAGCGGGTGTCACCTACTGGGAGTGACAGCTCACCTCATTCATTTCTGGGCAAGGTCTGTAAGCATCTCTGGCTACGGTCCTTGCCTAGTTCCTCGGCTAGGAGTCACCCCAGTGCCTTGACACACAACTGACCCTTAGCATCCTCTTCAACACACTGGGGGTAGAGGGAAACCTCTCATGTGGTCCCTGTTAGCTGATAAGGCTCTGAAGACAGTCAGCCCGTGACCCCTGACCCCTGACCCCTGACCCATGACCAGGCAGAAGTCACTTCAGAGTGCGGGTCCATTACTGACTGCTGAGGTGAAAACCCAACTCACAGCAGCCATAGAAGGAACGTCTATGTTAACCCCTTCAGGGTGGTTATAAACCGCTGCACTGAACTGGCTCTATGCAGGGTATGGAGACCCGGGGGACATAGAGAAGGTCAGGGCAGGTCCCTGATTTTGGAAATCCTGTATTCTAGTGGGTAAAAGATACGGAGTACCATCACTGCCACGTCAAGTCAGGAGTGTGTAAAGAGGATGCTGGGAGCAAGGGGAAGGGTGAGTCCACTCCACTTGTGACAAGTGGCTCCATTGCTCTGTGTGTTCACCATTGGCTCACACAGCCCAGAAGAGTCTCCTGATTTCTCCACGTCCCTCCTCTCCTCACAGCAGCCAGGAAGGTCACCTCTACACCTTCCGAGTGAACACTTTCCATGACATCCAGTTGTACTTAAAATCACGTTCAGAGTTCTTATCACAATTAGTCGCGTGAGTCAGCTACCGCTGTGTAACAACTGCCCCCAAAGTCAGCGAGCCAACAGCGATAAGAAAGCTTGCCCATGTGCTTTCCGGTCACCTTGTCCAGATGTTCTAGGCTGATATGGCCTCAGTGACTGTTCCTTGTGCCTTAGAAACAACAGGTCAGTGTCAATGTATTTTTCTTGCAGGATTCAAAGAAACAAGCAGAGCTATAAGGATACTCTTTTTGTTGTTGTTGTTTGGGTTTTTGTTTTTTTGATAGGTTTCTCTGTGTAGCTCTGGCTGTCCTAGAACTCACCTTGTAGACCAGGCTGGCCTCAAACTCACAAGACACCCGCCTACCTCTGACTCCTGAGTGCTGAGATGAAAGGTGTGTGCCACCATGCCCAGCTGAGGATACTCTTAAGGCCGAGGCTTATAACTATGGCTCAGGCCAAAAACAAGAGGTAGAAAGGCCACTCCTGGCATAATGATACTAAGACAAGGGTAGCTGAGGCTAAAGAGCACTGTCTATACTCAACCCTCTCCCTATATCTCCTTGACTCAGGAATCCCCTCTCTTTGCTCCAATCTCATTGGCTTTCCCCTTCTGATCTGCTGCAGACACTTCCCTCTCCAGGCACCTGCCTACAAGAGTCTTCCTTGCTCTCTTCAGAGTGGCCTCCTCTCACCCGCTGATTCCAACTCGAATGTCACTTCCTTTGAGGAGCATTTCAGATCCTCCGGCTGGAGTTCACTGCCACCTTCCTACCAAGGCATTACATGGTATTTATGTCAGCATATTTGCTCTTCTCTGTGTTCTCCCCGAAGCTCCATCCTTGTCCATACCCCAACTAATCTGTGAGTCACACAAGGACAGTATATTTATTTTGAATCCCCAGACAATGTGTTCCATTGTCTGGCCCGCAGAAGGCACCCCATTTTTAGAGTGTCATGGAGGCTGCCTTTGTGCTGACCTTTCAAGGAGAGCGGAAGTCACCTTTAGGTCAAAGCAGGTAAGAAAAAAAAATACCGCAGACATAAGAAATAGCATAAACCAGTGAATCTCAAAGTGGGGTCTACAGAAGCATGGCACCCAGCTGGCTATGGCAGTACCTACCAGTAACTGCAACCCTGGAAAAGACATGAAGATAGGATCAGGAGTCCAAAGCCAGCCTCGGCAGCATGGTGTATTCAAGGCCAGCCTGGGCTCCATGAGACCCTGTCTAAAAGACTAAGCAAAGCAAAACATCAGCATCTTTGTCACCCAGGAACTTGCTGAAAATGCCCGACCCTGGACCCTGCCACAACTTGGGTTCAGTGAGGCTTTTCTAATATGGGGCTCAGCAACCTAGATTTGACACCCTTTTGATAATTCTCATTCAGGCAAAAGTCTGAACACCACTGTCCTAAGCCAGAAATCAGCCATCTTTTTTCCTAAAGAGTTATTACTGTCATCATCATCATCATTCTTTTTATTATTGTTATGTGTATGCATGTCTGTCTGTGTATGGGTATGTGCCCACGGGAATGCAGAGTCCAGAGGAAGGTGTAAGAGTCCCTGGATTTGGAATTGCAGGCCTTTAGCAGCCACTAGACGTGGGTATTAGGAATCAAACCCTGGTTCCCTACAAGAGCAGAGAACTCTCTTAACCAGTGAGCCATCTCTCCAACCCCCATCTCTTTTTTTCTATAAATATGTCATGATTTGCAGCCTTGTTCTGCTTCAGTCTCTCAGCATTGCTCCAGATACAGGAAGGGGATGAACCATTGAAAAGATAATATATGCTTATGTAAATGTGGGCGTGGCCAAGAGGCAACACAAACAATACTCATCAAAGCAGGCAGACTAGGCTTGTGGACTGTTCTTTGCTGGCCCTGGCCCTGGCCCAGGCAAAAGGGTCCCATGTCACGATGCGCAGTTTTTCAAGCACACAAGTCCCAGGTAGACCTAAAGGAAGTAAAATTTCAAGGCTATATATAAATTTCCTTTTCATAAAAATTTCATTTATTCAAATGAGTAAGTACCTTATCTGTACCAGGCACCCAATACGAAGGAATGATAATGTACCCACAACCTTCCAAAAGGGGAACTCAGTCAGCTGAGCTCTGTCAGGAGCCAGCTCATGCACATAAGGCTGCCCTCTTGTGCCTCACAGCAAGCTGATGTTTATCGATACTGAGGTTCCGTGGACCCCTCCAGAGGGAGGGCTGCGGACCCTTGTTCCCTGGAACAGGAAACTGGACAGACACATGGATAGTAACAGGCAAAGCAAGGGAATCTATTAAGAAAGAATATTTCCGGGGGAGGCAGCGAGCTGGAGCTGAGCAAGGGCTGAGCTGGCATGGCACACGATACAAAGGAGCAGGGCTTCTAGGTTGCATTGCAAAGGTTTGTTTGGGTTGTGGTTGTGGTTGTTATGTGGATAAAGAGAGTTTGTTCTGTAGGTGAAAAAAAAGTAAGGCTCAGAGAGGAATGGAAATTCATATAAGATGGCCATAGCCATCTCAACACGTGGCTGTGAGGAGCGAAAAGGGGTGCACAGTAGCCCCGGATCTGATGGTGTGTTCCACTCCACCTCCTCCCACCACAAAGACCCTGGTAGCAGGAAGCAGATGCCAGGCACGTTCCAGCCACCCCCGGAGGTCCTTGCTTGGGTGTTGTGTCAGTGAAGGAGGCATATAAAGTTGTGGAAACCAGCCCCACACTGCCCATCAGGCTCCTAAACAGGATTCTGACAGCGTCCGTGGAATCAACAGAGGGGTGCAGAGTGTGTTTTGAGGAGCTACAGTCCACCACCATGGTAAAGAGGCAGGGCAGCAGGCAGGCTCTTGAAGCAGCCGCTTGCTCACATCTCTGTGGGTC
The DNA here is from genome assembly GCF_907164565.1 of Psammomys obesus. NCBI lineage: Eukaryota > Metazoa > Chordata > Mammalia > Rodentia > Muridae > Psammomys > Psammomys obesus. Next base: position 4,259,322 of record NW_026591598.1, on the reverse strand, counting down.
AGGAAATCAAAAGAGGGGGACGCCTGTGCTCCTGCGAGGGCTTTCTTTGGAGCCCCTATGCACAGTGTGGGCTTTCTGTACCGTTTGCATGGTGCAGGCTTTCCTGCATGCTCTGCTCTGTATAGCTTACACACGTCTCTGCACATCCCGTGAGCCCCTTAAGCCCCCACCTCTCAAGTGTGTGCTTTGTTATGATAATGAGTCAGGTCGCCTTTGCACTAGGTGTTCTGTGGCTTCTCCACACCATCCTCTCTGCCTTGATAAATCCCACCAGGCTGCTGCTGTTCTTCTCCCCATTGGACAATGCAGAAAACTGAGGCTCAGGAGGCAAAGCGATTCTGTTTCGGCCACCACGGCCAGACCTCAGCAGAGCCGACACTCAGACCCGGCTCCGACAGATTCCAAGGCCAGCGCTGTGCCTCCCCAGAGAAAGATCCCACGGCCTGGACTCGAGTCCCGAGCTCCTAGACTTGATCTGTAGACCAGGTTGGCCTCACAGAGATCCAACTGCCTCTGCCTCCCCGAGTGCTGGGATCACAGGTGTGAGCTGCCGCGCCCCAGCTGGAACTTGTTTCGATAAAGCGTGTATTTGGAAAGAAATGCACCGTCACACCATGGGATCTGACCAGAGTTTTTCCCCAGTTGCCTCCAGGACCTTCTCCTTCTGCCACCTGCAAAGTCAAGTGTCACTCGTCCTTCCGCTAACAGGGCTGTAAAGTGGATCTGAAAAGAAACTGACAAGATAAATCACAGCTTTGTGATGTGTTGTGTGCCTCTTCTCAGAGCGCAACCCGGGGCTCCCACTGAGTTGGGGAGCATCGCTATTATTTAATAACATGCAAAGTGCTTTTGAGGAAGAATGTCCTCTCGCCACCCCCGCCCCCACACGCACTTTATTTTGGACACAAAGTGATTGAAGCCCATCGTCTTGACTGGAGAGTTAAATCAAGCCGTTCAGACAGGTGATTGAAAGGACGGCACGAGCAGTTGATTCGATTTCATGCAAACCCGAGCCGCCAAGCCGGGACTGAGGTGCTTCCTGCTATCTCGAGAAACATCAAATTACGGAGCCTGCTGGGCCTGACAGGGAGCGAAGAGGCTCTCATCCTCAGCCTCTCTGTGGCTGCTTCAGGAGAGGCTGGTTCGCCTGGAACCAGGAGCCGTGGCTCCCCCTCTGCCATCATGAACTCTGTCCTCGCTGCTGATATATCTTTTTCGGCAGGATGACGACCATAGCTTTGAAGACAATACAAAGGTGTGCATAAACAGTGAAACCCAGCAGAAACCCAGGATGGGACTCCAGAACCATCACAGCATCCTCAGCCGACATCCATTTTACAAAGCAGACATTTCTATGTATGGAAGCCTTTGATGCCCACTCCTTCTCCCTGGTCCGCTCTTGGACCCTCTGAGACTGGGTCCCTCAGGAAGGTCCTGATGTCCCCAAAAATCCAGGCGTGAAGGATGTTGTGCAAGATGTTGGGGTCATTCCAAATTATCCTTTAGTAGCAGTGGGTTCCGGGGACAGCAGGCAGCATGCTTCCATTTGCCACTTCTCATGGGGTTGTCTTCTACTTTATTCCCACTAATTTCTGCCTACACGCACAAGCTGCCTGGCCCCTCCCCAGGGCCACTTCTTTCTCTTCCCCAAAGACAAAGTCAAAACACTTTAGAGATTAAATGGAAACAGTCTGTGGGGTGTAATCAGCTTAGCTCAGTGGAAGCCTCCCACCCTTCTTCCTGCTGCCCCAGCCCCCACACACAGCCACTGAGCGCAACACAGCAGGTGTGAAGGGTCCTTCCAGGACGGCCAGTGTGCACACTTAGAAGACAACCTGCCTGGTCGAGGATGGCTTCCTAGTGACTAGCTTCCCGTGAGGGATGCCGAACCTGGACTGAGATGTGGCCTGGGGCCTTGATCTAGAGCATTCAGCCTTGGTTCTCCTTAAAACTGGCTAAGCCAGAGGATCTGGTGATGGAGAGAAAGGATATAAGAAAAAGCATGAAGGTGAACCTATCTTCCCAGAGTGGGGTGGAGTCCTCCTGGACTTTAAACCTCAGTGACTCCCTCTGTGCCTAGCTTCCATAGATGAGAGAAAGAGGGATGAACTGGGGAAGAGGAGGAGGAACTTCCCGAAAAGCACCTCAAGTCAGACTAGAAACTGAATTAGCGGTACCCAACACCCTCATTTGATTCTCAGCACTACCATGCCCCAAAATCAGGCAAAAAAAATGACAAAGAAACCCTCAAACTGTGCAGGGCTAAGAGCTGACAGCCCCACGAACTGAGAGGAGCAAGATGCTGACTGACCAGCCAGGGAGAGCAAGACCTGAAGCTAGACCCAGAAATACAGGCTTCCCTCACATCAGGCAGCCGCCTTACAGCCTTAGGCTGCTAGGCATGAAATAGGTTGGACAGAATCATTCCAGGGTGCCCCCATGTGTGAAAGGCTTGCCTATCGAAGGGGCGGTCCAAAGTGCAGCAGTGTTTAAAAGCAAGTGGGGAAATGACAGGACCCTGAGGACGCTGACATCATCCACAGATTCAATGGGTTCGTGGTTTGGGGGTATGCTGGGAAGAGGGGGGGAAAGGAGGATAACAGGACTGTAAGAAGTAGGACCTAGTTAAAAGGGGTATGTCCTTGAGGGTGTGGCCTTGAGGGCCTACTGTGTCCTCAGACTCTGTGTGTGACTATCTCTCTGTGTGTCTCTCTCTCTACCAATCTCTCTTTGGCCAGCAGAAAGCAAGCACCTTCCTCATCTGGCTGCCACCATCTCTGCCTCAACACAGCCCTAAGCCATGAATGAGGGCAGCCAGCTGATCCCTCCGAACAAACCAACCTTTTCCAAGAGGGTGTGGCGGCACACGCTGATAATCCCAGCACTCAGGGAGGCAGAGGCAGTCGGATCTTTGTGAGTTCCAGGCCAGCCTGGTCTACAAAGTGAGTCCAGGCTCAAGTCCAGTCAGCCAAGGCTACACAGAGAAATCCTGTCTCAAAATACAAACAAACCAACCTTTCCTCCTCAAACTATGTCTCTCAGGTACTTTGTCACAGTAACAGAAAGCTGGTGAGCATGTTTTGGGGCATGTACTCTGGCCGGTCTCCCCTGTTGGCAGATTTTGCTTTAAGTGAGGTGCCTGCCTGGAGCGAAATTTGGGTTGCCTGGGGAGGCATGATGAAACTACAGAACGAGTGCTGCTGGGGGTCTACGGAAATGTCCACTTTGGGCTGGTGTGTCTCAGTACTTGGCCTCCCAGGGGTGGTCCTGTTTGGGGAGGTTGGGGATCCTTGAGGAGGGAGCCAATCACTGGGGCAGGACCTTGAGGTTTTTCTGTCACTGTTCCAAGCAGTTGCTGTGTCTCTGCTTCAGGATACAATGTGACCAGACAACCTGCAGCTCTGCTGAGCTTGCCCGCCCATGACAGAATCCCTTCCCTTCTTAAATTGTTTCTCTAGAGAGAGTGTGTGTGTGTGTGTGTGCATGGGTGTGGGTGTGGGTGTGTGTGTGCTCAGGCTCTCCATCGCCATCTGGGTCCTGGGCATCAGGCTCAGAGCATCAGGCTCGGCGGAAGCACCTTTCCCCACAGAGCATATCTCGGCAGCCCTTAAGCTGCTTCTTGTCAGACATTTTGTCCCAACAGTGAGAAAGTAGCTACTGCAAGTGCCGACTTTGGAAGCCCCCAGAAGGAATGTCAAGATGAGAGTAGGAGCGAAAGCACTCAGCAACACTGACGCTGGGGAAGGGGAGGACAGAAGCAGCCGTCCCCATTCCGCCCTCCACTCTGAACGCCACGTCTGAAACCAGCCCTCCCGGAGAATGTTCCCTCAGTGTCCTGCTCTCCCTCAGCACCTTGACCCCAACTCCCATGGCAAATGCTTATTACCAGGCTTTTACATGTGCCTGGCACTGTCATAAGTGCCTTTTGGATATTCATTCATCCACGAAAACCTTCATACCAGTGACGAGGGCTCTTGTCAATCCCATTTTACAGATGAGAGAATGAGAGATGAGAGTCTGCCACAGCTAACGAGCTGGGAGTGAGGATTTAGAACCCGTGTGCTTCCTAAGGGTGGGGCTTGGAACTTTCATCCCATCTAGAACAAGAGTACTGAAGAAATGCGTTGACTCTAGACATGAATGAGAGAAGGCTGGGCTCAATGACACCGGCTTCAACTGCCACCAGAGACCCCAGGAACCCACAGGTGACCGGGAGCCACCAAAGACAATGTAGTTGCACTCTGCACAGTCATTTAGCACCAGGGAGGCCCTGACTTTCCAGGAGACCTCAAAGGACTCAGGCAGGTTTGAGCCTTCCTGAGGTGTATGGGAGCAGAAGACTGCCTTCTTGTGACTTCTCCTGCCCTCCTCCACCTCTGTGGTTGGAGACTCCAATTAATTATGCTGTGTAATTAGATAAAGAATATTCATTTTTCATTAATGACGGTAAACTCCTGCTCTGTGGCTGAGTTCCTTATGTTTTAATTAAGCGGGACTCCTGAAAGCCGCGCGGCGGCTCCGAGAGTGCGCCTCTCACAGTGAACAGTCACTTAGAATTTTAAGAAGTGAAGGATTCCTTCCCCAAGTTAATTACCTCAAAATTAGCTTAATCACAGCTCATTTAAACTTATCTAAACAACAGAGCAATGAGTTCCAGGAAACGGGGGTTCTGACTCTGCCTGTCTAAAGTTTAAGATTTATTTTTAAGTAGCAATAACTTTTAAAAATCCACTCTGATGGATAGCAGTGACCTGGTGGCCTCTGGGCTAAAGCTTTCTTGAGGCTGGGTTGAGGAAGCGCTTGCTTTCTCCCAAGCCAGTGACCTCAGGGTCCAAGGTGCTAAAACTCTCCTTATTTGGCTACTCCCAGAAGGAGAACAAAGTTGCAGCCCTCAGGCCCCCCAGCCCTCACTCCTTACCACATATCAGTCTCCCCATCTGTTCTTAGGACAGCTCTTGCCTTGGAGGATAGCCAGGTACCCCTCGCTACCTGTTCATTCTCAAAGCAGAACATCTAGACAGAGGAAGGGGTCAAGGCTCTGGGCAAGCCAGGCTCCAGGGTGCAAGAATTCCCTTTGCATCTCTCTGCAGGCATGACCACGCCCCATGTAACAAAGGCAAGCCTTGGGTACTGGGTACACACACTGAAAGGAGGAATCCACGAGAGCTCAAATGAGCAGCCCTAGGAGGCCAAGTTGGGATCCCCGGGGAAGCTGCCTGATTTCAGCTAGCTCCAAGAAAGGGCCATGTTTGCAGAAGATGGTTCACAGGGACCGACTGCACCGACCGCAAGGAAAATTTACCTTTGAGGGTGACAGCGTGGCTCCAGCACTCCAAAAGCAGAGGCAGGTGGATCACCAGTCTGCATCCGCTTTGGATGTAAAAGAAAAGGACATGTCTCTGTGGCATCACTGTGTAAGGTAAATCATTTAAGTGCAGTATCGTCTGTAATTCTCACAGCAGCCTGGTTGCACAAGGACAGTTAGGGTCCTCTCGCCCCAGGTGGGAAAACCAAACCGAGGCACAAAGATGTCAGCATCAAGTTCGAGCTGGACACTAGATGACAGAATTTAATCCCAGAAGGCGAGGGAGAGGGGAGGGGGGCATGCAAGGAGAGGCTGGGGATGGTCCAGATGGAAGCCCTTAGTCAGAAGCAAAAAGGGGAGACTGAGTCACTAGTCATTCTGTTATAGACTAGAGAGAACTGGAGTAACAGTTCCTTCTGTCTGCCTGGCCAGCTCTCTGCAGTGTGGTGTGGACCAGGGAGGCAGAAACACTCTGTAGATAAGCACCAGCCCGGGCAGTCGGGGGGCAGGGACAGGGCACACCAGCAGAAAGCCGAGACTGCCCTCCTGCTGATGAGCCAGGGCCCCTGAGCCGGGAGGCTGGGAAATGATTTATCCGCCTCCTCTTTCCACACAATTGGCTTTCCTTTGCCAACTCCCCATTGGGGTGAAAATGCTGGAAAAGCCTAGAAGGGGCTGTAAGCATCATAAAAGACTTCCAAAAATTAGAGGCTGCCTCCCTGGTCTAGAGCTGAATAGCCGTGGCACCTAGCGCTCCCCTGCCCCTTCTGCTCAATCCCAGATCACCAAGGCTGGCCAAAGGGCCCTGCATTCCTGGCGAGGGTCCAGAGCTTCCTAGCCATTACCTGTTCCTGCTTCATCCTCCCTCCCATCCAAGAGAGGTGGCACCATAGCGGAGACAACTGTGTAATTCTAGCTGTCACTGCCCTAATTACACCCCACGGTCCCTCCCGCCAGCACTATGCACCCCGGGCTGCCTGCATAATGGGCCTTTTTTTAAAAAAAGACACTCTCTCCTTTTCACAGCTGCCTTTTGAAGGGGAACAATCTCACACAATGTCGCTTAATGACGGCACTGCCAGGCTCTCCAGCAATTCCCAACCCCCCAGCCCCCCCCCGCCCCTTCCCCTCTTCCTCTCTCTCTCTCTCTCTCTCTCTCTCTCTCTTTACTTGATAATCATCATAATTGTCATAATCATCCTGGAGTTAAGAGAAGGTACCCGGGACATTTCCATCAATTATGAAGTGACCTAATGAAAGGTCAAGATGATCTGTGTGAGCAGGAGGCTGACTGAGGGGAGGGAAGGCGGCAGACACACCATCACACATGAGTGAGCAGGGGAATGAGCATGCGCACCCCACACACACACACACACACGTGCACACACCAGACTCTGAAGGCTGGCAAGAAGAAAGGCAGAGACAAAGGCAGTTTCCTACCAATGCCTCAGCACAAAGAGCCAGGTCAGGTCCGTGAAGGGATTCCACAGCCAAGCCCTGTGATGGACAGGAAGAGTACTTCCTGAACAAAGTCAGCGCAATGAGCCTCAGAGCAGGGGGTCAAGGTTACAGCTAACAGGGGCCAGTCTCCTGCATCCGAGTCACTGCTTAACCCTTTCCCACTCCCTGTTTGACCTCTCAAAGCCTCACTATATTCATCTGGAAAATGGGCTACCTACCCCATAAGAACTGACTACTATAAACCTGTGGTCTAGGAAGGGTCTCTCTCCCAGTTAACCTCTGCCCTTATAGCAAACTAAAATACATTACATATGTGTACATATATTACATATGCAGGGACGTAAACACTCGAGAAGTCTATGTATGTATATCAAGCTGGTTTTGGTTTTGATTTTTGAGACAAGGTCTCTATCCCAGGCTTGTCTTGAAACTGGAGGATGACCTTGAACTCCTGGTCCAATTGCCTCTGCCTCCCAAATGCTGAGGTTATAGGCATGTGCCGTGTGTGTGTGTGTGTGTGTGTGTGTGTGTGTGTGTGTGTGTGTGT
>NW_026591598.1:4201373-4251999 GCF_907164565.1 Psammomys obesus | reverse complement strand
GTGTGTGTGTGTGTGTGTGTGTGTGTGTGTGTGTGTGTGTGTGTGTTCCGTGCTGAGGATGTAACCCAGGGCTTTGTATATCACTGCACAGGCACTCTGAGCTACACCTCCTGACCTGTAGTTGGCACACAGCCTCCTTCCATGTGGATAAACCTCTTAGGTCAGGTCCAATCACATGTGGAGCGTGGGAGGTTTAAACACACAAACTACAGAAATCCACTTAGACAGTCAGGTCCAGAAGCGGGTATCCATCAGCTGCATGACCTTGTGCAAATTACTCCATCTCTTTGTGCCTCACTTTTTTGACAGCTATAAAATAAAAAGTATGATGGTACCTACCTTAAGGCTTGCTGTAAGAATCAATTCTTCAGGGGCTGGAGAGATGGCTCAGGGGTTAAAGAGAGGGTGCTGCTCTTGCCAAGGACCCAGGTTCAATTCCCAGCTCCCATGTCAGGTTGTCCGCCATCTCCTGTAACTCAAGCTCCAGGGGATCCAATGCCTCTGGCCTCCACGGGTGAACATACACAAACACACAAACAGATACACACACACACACACACACACACACCAAGATGACACACACACAAATTATAAATAAATAAATCTTTAAATAACTTTTAGTTGTTGCTGCTGTGTGGTTTTGTTGTTTGGGGTTTTGCTTGGGTGAGGGGTTCTTTATTTTGTTTGTTTTCTGAGACAGGCTCTCATGGAGACCTGGCTGGTCTCAAACTTGCTACGTCAAGGAGGCCATCCCTGTATTCCTCATCTTCCATCCTCACCTGCACAGGCTGTGCATTAGTGATTTACTTCAAGCCAAAAGTAATTCATAGGTGTCCCATTAATGGAAGAAAGAAAAGCAACTCCAGGGTTGACCTATATAGTTTAAGCTCCCTGTGTCTTCCATCCTCTTGTCTGCTCCATGGCTCAGAATCTGTGCCCGCCTCAGGCAGTTTTGTGGATCTCCTTGTCCCTGTGTCTTTGTGTCTGTCCATCTGTTGTAGGAGCTCTGTCTATCTGTGTAAGTGGTGTTTGTCTATGTGTCTATTTCTGTGTGTGTGTGTGTGTGTGTGTGTGTGTGTGTGTGTGTGTAGTGTGTCTGTTTTTCTGTCTGTCCGGAATATGTGTCTGTGTGTAGTGAGTGGTATCTGCCTATCTCTGTTTGTGTGATTGTGTATGTGTATGAGTGTGTGTTCTGTCTTTTGTATGAAGTGTGTGTGTGTGTCCCTAACAAAGAGCTTTGCTCAGTATTTCTTGAACAGTACATGTGGGGAAGGAATGGGATACTTTACAGAAATCGTTACCAAAGTTTTACAAAGGATTAAGTCACTGACTCCAACTGACCCAGAAAACAAACATCATTGTTTACCAACCAATATCCATAATGGATGCTTTCAACTATTATGGTAGACTATCAGCAGTTGCTTTCAACTTCTGTATTTGCTGCCTTCAGCAAATGAAAGCACATACATTATTCTAAGTTACAGGCCTGGATGAGTGTATAACGTAAAAATGCAGCTACACATTGGCTTGGGCTGTAAAAGCTGATTACATGGGAAATCCAAGGCGCTCCAGCAGAAGTTCCAGGGATATTGCAACCCTACCCTCACCCACCCACGTGCTGGGATTATGGCACATTATTCTATGTGCCACTACACCAGATACCTAATGCAAGCAAAACTGCAGAGAAACTGAACCTTAGGTGGGCGGGGGGCAGGGGCGGTCTGACTTTGCATATTTGGGGGGTCGAGCAACATGCCCACAGCTCCTACCACTGAGTTTGATACTGGCACGCCTTCAGTAGGTCTTCACTCTTGGCTAGGATGGAGCACAGCTCTCATTCCCCCACCTCCTCAAAGACTGCTGTGCCCCCACTGTTGATGAGGACTTGGGGCCGGAGATGGCTTGCCTCAGAAGTTCCCTTGGAGTGGGGCAGTAGAGCCAACCCCGTTTCAGGTTTCTGTGCTTCCCGCACACAGGACCCTCCTGGGTAGCTAGTTCAATCAAACCGAGCTCCTTCCACAGACACCCACCCCTCAGCCCCTAAAACCCCAAGTCAAATCTGCTTTTGGTGTAGCAGAGCCTCCTCTGCCATGGAGAAGCTGAGCCATCTGCCGCCAGCCCGCGGCTGTCAGGAAGGAGCCCAAGCCAGGCGAGACTGTGTGAACTGGCTTTATGATCCTTGTGCCGGGAGCTGCTGCTTCTCCTGGCAGGCAGGGGTGGGAGAATGAGCTGTGTCAGACCCCATCCACCCACCAGTGATGCCTAGAAGGTCCCAACACCACATGACAGAAGCTTGAACTGGAAGCATTAGGCTGGAACACATGCCAAGGCTTGAGGCTGGAGGCCAGGCCCAGGCAGAATGGGGTAAGGCCTTGGCCAGAACCTTGGACCTGATCAAGAATGTTCTAAGTGATGATGATCAATCCTCATTTAGAAAGACAAATGGGATATGCATTGAACGTATGACAGGAGTCTACTGCAGAAGGCATCTGAAAGACTCTACCTAGCAGTATATCAAAGTAGATACTAAGACTCATAACCAAACCTTCAGCAGAGTGCAGGGAATCATACGAAAGAAGGGGAGTTTGATGTGGAAAGGATAGGAACTCCACAAGGACCAAACATATCTGGGCACAGGGTCTTTTCTGAAGTGGACACTCAACCAAAGACCATAAGAGGATAAAACCTAGAACCTCTGCTCGGATGTGACCCGTGATAGCTCAGTAATCAATTGGTTTCCCATAGTGAGGGGAACAAGGACTATTTCTAACAGGAACTCAATGACTGGCTCTTTGACCTCCCCACCTCCCAAGGGAGGAGCAGTACTGTTAGGCCACAGAGGAGGACTTTGCAGCCAGTCCTGAAAATACCTGACAAAACGTAGTCATATGAAAGGGGAGGAGGTCCTCCCCTATCAGTGGACTTGGAAAGGGGCAGGGAGGAGATGAGGGAGGGAGGGTGGGACTGGGGAGGGAAGGAGGGATACAGCTGGGATACAGAATTAACAAAATGTAACTAATGAGAAAAATAAAACTTAAATAAATAAATAAATAAACTGGTAAGTCCATTAAGAAACTTACTTGAAGTTCAAAAGTTTCAAGAAATACATACCAGACTAAAACTTGATAACTACTCATATATCACTATATAAACCATTTTCTATTTCAAATTTTTCAGAAAAAAAGGGGACTGTTACATGGACATTGGGTTTCTCAAATTATGTAGAAACTTATTTTACATATTATATAATTTATATTTATACATTATGCATGTTATATATATTTATATATTATATATGTATTTATGTATATTCTGTGTGCCCTGTAAGGTAATAAAAGTGTATCGTTCAAAAAAAAAAAAAAAAAAGAATGTTCTAAGTGCACAGTGAAGAGAGCCAGAGGGGTAAAATCCTCAGGTCCTCTGACAAGGGGCTCCAACAGCCTCTTCTAACCTCCAAAGACACATGTGGCATTTACACAGAGAAGCACACATACACAAATAAAAATGAAAAAAAGAGATAAGTTCAAGGTGGGCTCTTTAGATGCCCTTCCCCCACAAAACCCTGAAGCATTTAGCGCTAGCCTTCCCCCATTATACTTTCAAAATAAAATAACATTCTTTTTTAATATTTTATTTTTTTAGATTTACTCATTATGTAGACAATGTTCTGTCTGCATGTACACCTGCACACCAGAAGAGGGCACCAGATCTCAAATATAGAGGGTTGTGAGCCACCACGTGGTTGCTGGGAATTGAACTCAGGACCTCTGAAAGAGCAGCCAGTGTTCTTAACCTCTGAGCCATCTCTCCAGCCTGATTTCTTTTTTTTTCTTAATGACACAAAAATGTTAGGACTAAGGTAGGCCATGCACAGTGGTAGTCCCAGAGCCACACTGTCTAGATTTAAATTTGGCTTTGGGCATATCACCGATGTGCTGTGCCTCAGTTTTCTCATCTTCGGAATGGGGATGAACGTGCCAGAGTACACCTTCACAAGGTGACCAGAAATAGAGACAGTATGAGCCAAATGCTTAGAACCAAGCCTGGTGCAGACCAAAAGCCTCATTAAATGCCATTATGATCTTTCCTTTCTTTTGAGACACAGTCTTAATGTGTAGCCCAGGCTAGCCCAAACTCACAGTCCTCCGGGTGTCTACCTGAGAGCTAGGACTGGAGGTATACACCACCACACCCAACTCGTTACATTCTTTCAGACCTAAATATCTGCTTTCTGGAATTTGGGTTCAGAAACATCTGGAAGAAGTCATTGAAGGTAAAGGGTTTTACCCTTTCTCGGGTCCTAAGTCCCTGACTGGAGCAGCCCAGCCTCTGACTAAGGGTGTGGGGAGAACCAAAATCATGCCCTGGTCAGCACCAGTCCCAGCATGCCTCTGCGGGACCATAGCCATGAGCTCTTGGAGAGGAGAACATTATCCACAGAGCCCTATGTTAAGGAGTTAGTCACTAAGAAGGGGCAGAACACAGGACGCTCTTGGACATGCTTCCTGGCCAGCAGCCCCACCACCAGGAGCAGTGGGAGGATACTAAAGAGAAGGGAGGGGGGCTCAGGAGTCCCAGGCAGGCCCAGCATGGGCCAGAGAAGGGACCTGTGTGGGACACCAAGGACGGAGGCAGAGGATGCTCCTGGCACTGGCTTCTGCCTTCCTTGGCCATGCCTCTGCATTTGAGTATAAGGGAAATCAGACTTTTATTGTAGCTCTTAGGCTGGCATAGTAATTAAGCACTGGAACAAGGAGGGCTATCGCCACGAACAACCACCAGGTTGCCTGGCTGTGTGGAAACAGCTCTTTGAAGCCTGCCACAATGGAGGCTGGAGCTAAGGACTCCCTGCCTGGGGACCTTGAGGCTGCCCCAACCCCCATGCTACTTGCTATGGTGATGTCCTTCCAAAACCTCAGAACTGGGAAAGGAAGGGGAGACATCACCCATTGTTTACTGTTAAATCCCCTGAGCTAACAAGGACAAGGGAAGCAGAGGGTACGAAGACAGGCAATGAGAGACAGTGACACAGGGACACTGGTGGCTTTCTAGCTGCACCTTCAAGTCTTCCATCTTAGAGTCAGATTCTTTATGAGCCAGCAGCTTTGAACAGGTTTTTTTTTTTGTCCCCCCAGCCCAGATGTGAAGTGTGTGTTTCCTTTCTCTCTGACACTATTAATCTTAAATGTCATCATTAATTTACTAACAATGTGTGCATCTGTGCCTCGTGTGTCCTGTTTCCAGAAACAAAAGGTAAGGAAGGGGTTGGGCAGCCTTGCTTGAGCAACACAAATGAATTCCCCTGCCCATGGGACCCCATCTTACTTTCATTCTACATCCAAAGATACCATCCAGTGGCCAAAAGCAATTAAAAAGGAACCCTGATCTTACCTTGAATCTCTCAAAGTAGCCAATCCCTCTCCCTCTTTTCCCCAGAGCCTCTCCCCCTTGGAACCCAAGCGTCTTCCTTACCCACATACATCCCTCCCCTCCCTTCCACAGCAATATGGAGGGAAGTATGGCTAGAGGCTTTTGGCTTTTGTTGTTGTTTTCCTTTTCCCCTTCCCAACATTCACAAAGAAATGCCTACAATTGCAGCAGCTGCCAGGAGTGTCCAACCTTTTGACATCACATTATGGTGGTCTACAAAGGCCACATTCATTATCCAGGGATGCTTGCAGCCCTGGGGGCCACAGTTTGGACATGGCTCTTAGACCCTTAGTCTCAGCCCTTCCCACCAGCATGCCTTTGCTTGGTCTCACAATTCTGGATCCCAGGAGTCCTGAGAAGCAGGCTGACAAGAGAATTCTTAGAGGGTTGCCCAGGGAACAGGGCATGAAGAAGTCTCCCCCACCCTGTGGGGGAGATGAGCAGGCCAAGTCCCAAAGCAACAGTTAAAGCCCTGCCCTTGACTGTCCTGACAGGTGTCCTAGTGTCCTAGGGTCCTGATAACACAGAACTGGCCTTTCCATCCAGATGGGGTAATTTCAGGGCACCCAATTCTTCTCTGTGGCACATCCCCCAACACCACTGATCTATAGTGACCAGAGCTATGACCTTGATGCCCTTCGCTCAAGGTCAAGTCTTCACAGTCCTGGATTCTCCTTTTCTGCAGCCAGCTGGACACATGGGTCCAGAAGGTTCCTCCAGCACATATCTAGAGCCACTCTCATCATCTTCACCCAGTATACATTCACCTTCATGTGTCACAGTGTCCCACCTGAATACTGCCCACCCAAGCCATCCCAGCTCTCACCTGCCATCCTGAGCATGAGTAAACACAGCTCCACGTGTCCGACACACCCACATACCCTGGAGACTGGCCTTCTTCCCTCTTCCAGAGGCTTCCACTGTCTCTGGTGGACACCCCCAAGTCTGTTCTTGGCATTCAAGACCTGTTCCCTTGGCCCCTTTTGCCTCACCTCCAGAGGCTCCTCTAAGAAGCTACAGGTAGGGGTTCAGTGGCTACTGAATTTTTCCAGACTGTTTGAATTTGTTATTGTGAGTGGGGATCAGTTTCCCAGAGCACAAATCTCCCCACATCAGTCAAGCATCTCATTCTAACTGTGCGGCCTCTGGAGACTTCCTCACAGCCTAGTACGCCCTTCAAGGTCAGCTGGTGTACGTTGTCCCCTTTCTGGTCCCTGGCACCAGCAATAGTCCAATTCAGTATGTATTTGCTAAAGCTGAGAGCCTGGGCTCTGCAGCCAGCCTGGCTGGGTTCAAATGCAGACTCCACCGTTACCCACTATGACCTTGAGCTGGTAACTGAGCTCCCGTTTTCTCAGTTGCTAAATGCAGTTAATGATAGTATTCTATTTTTAAAATCACTGCAAGGATTGATTGCAAGAAATAATTCATACAAAGTACTTAACACAGTGTTTCCCATAGTAACTAGTACTTAATACTTGGTCAACGAATATTAAACACTACCACCAGCGTCACGGCAGACCACGTTACCTTTTGAAGTTTTGATTTCGGAAAACCAGGGGCTCGTACATCTAGAACTGCATTTCAAACAGAGAAACTGAGTCGAAGCAAAGGTTAAGAGACTTGGCCGAGGTCATATGGCCATAGGAGACGTCATGAAGACACTGCCACCACAGTCACTTCCTGGGGGCTCTCTTATCTGCACTTGGATTCCAGCTGTGGATAACACAGCATCACTGTTCAGCTTCTTCAAGAGGGCGCATGTGTGTGCGCATCTGTGTGTGTGTGCGCGCGCGCATGCGTGTGCACAGGGGTATGGGTAGACCCGGATTTGAAAGTGGGTAGGGCTTGGTTGTTGTTCTGTGCGTGCTGCTATATGCACCTGCACGACATGGCTGAGTATATGTCCATGTGTGCTTGTGTGAGGTGGGTGTGAATGGACACATGCCTACATTTGTGAGGATGGCTGTAGGTACCCCACATCCTACGATAAGGTCCTCATAGACAGGATCAAAACTCCCAAATCTCCACATCTACATAGCTCCCTGCCCAAAGACTGGCATATAATGGTTCTTGTTTAACACAAGGGAAGCGGAAGAAAATAAGACAAGCGTCCCCAAAAGCTCCAGGCACTTCCACCTCCTCGGCAGACCCATCAGCCGAGCTCAGCATTGCAGGAGAGGGGCTCCCCAGGGACCCCGTCCAGCTGGGCCACTCTGAGCCTTCCCAAATCAGGCATCAATTGCGGAACAGCTGGCTGAAGTCCTCCCAAGGGGGCTTGAATGAGTGGGTGCCCGGGGACATACCCCAAGCCTGAGGGTGACTGCTTAAGTGGCAGTAAAGGAAACAAAAGATGAAATACATCAGCCATTGGCAGCCGTAAAAAGAGCAAAATCGCTCAGCAGAAAACCAGGTACCATCCATCATCCGGCCTTTCTCCACTTGAGCTGCTGGCGCAGGAGGGTTTTTAATGCCCTCCGCTTCGTTTGCATTCTCACAGCTACTCTCTTATGGTAGTCGAGGTTGCCAAGAAGATCCAAGTGGTTTTTTTTTTTGTTTTGTTTTTTGTTTTTTGTTTTTTTTTTAAGACATTGATAAAACCATTTCCTCTAAGGAATAAGTTTGGGGGGAGGGGAGAGAAAGGGAAAAGAAAGTTTTCCAAAATAATACATTTGGTCTGCAGAGTGACAACAACTGGCTCTGCAGATGTATTGGCCCCATAAAAGGCAAGCGAGAAGTTTGGCCCGGGTGCGCTCCGAGCTGGTGGGATGAGCAGTTCATTCATTTTGCAGCAGAGTGGAAACCTGGATCTGTACAGAATCACCAGAAAGAGCTTCAGAGGCAGCCTGCAGCATGGATGTGGCCAGGGTTTGTCACCCTGCAAAACATACAATGGGTGTCAAAGTCTTTCTGAGCCAGAGGGCACCTTCAGGAGTTCCCACTGGCTTCTGGGGTTCAGCAGCAGACAGTCCAGGAAAAGGCAGCTCTTTCTCTCTTCCGGAGGTTGGAGTAAGCCCCCTCCTCTTGAACCCTTGGCTGAGCCCTTCAGTTGAGCCAGTTTGCAGCCTAGCTCTAATTTACAGAGCTGGGTGGGTCCCATGGGTGCTGAGGTTAGGAGACTCCCAGAGGAGAAAAGCAGCCTGTCCAGGAGCACACTCTGGCAAGCATCTGGCAGGATTAGAACATGGCTTTCCTCATCCCTGAACCCTGCTGCTTCTCATATATATTAGAACAGGCTATGCTCAGCAGGCACCATGCAGCCCTGGAACCTGGGTGAGGAGAGAGGGGAAGAAGATGATGCCAGGCATTCTGGTTGTGTCATAAAGAGGGCAGGCTGAGAGACAACCAGGCAAGCCAGCATGAAGAACTCTCCTGATGCCAAGTGCCAAGCTGGACATTACGGCACACACCTGTAACTCCAGCTATCAGAAGGCAGAAGCAGAGACAGAGAGAGATAGAGACAGAGAGAGAGAGCACTATTCTGGGCCTTCTCTTGGTCTGAGCTCTGCACTAGTTGCTCTTGTCCTCATACAATGGCTCACTCACAAATGTTTTGGCCTGACCAGCACTGGAAATTGCCCTCTGCCCCCGCAATACCCTCCCCCTGGCTTTGGCACTCTATACAGCAGCCCCACAGCAAGCAGGAAGGCATAGTTAGGACTCAAGTGGCAGCTCATTGGAGAGGGCAGTCACTTGTGAAACTCTGTCCCTCCTTGGCCTGTTGACTAGGGCCTCTGGGAGATGCAGAGGTTTGAGTTGCTTTTGTTTGTCTGTTTGTTTTGTTTTTGTTTTTTAGATACGATTTCATACAAGTAAGCTGAGTAGTTGAGGAAGGCCTTGAACTTCTGACCCTTCTGATTCCACCTCCCAAAGTGCTGGGATGGCAGCTGTGTGCTACCACAACCAGCTGAGATCTTCAGCACCTGTATGAGCCAGGTGTGGTAGCATCATACCTGCACTGCCCTTCCAATCACTGTGAGTTTGAAGCCAGCCTGATCTACATTTGGGCTACACAGAGAGTTCCAAGCCAACCTGGATTACAGAATTCGATCCTGTCTCAAAAATACCAATTTGTTTTTAAATTTGACCCAAAGCCCCTCTGGCTACTGAGCTGCATCTTCAACATCTGCCCTTTCTAGACTCTTCTCAAATGCCGTCTGTGATGCGATATGTGTCTCCTTCCTGCTGGGTTTGAGACTCTAGTGTCCTCGCGCATCTCTATCCTGGTACCTTTAATTTTGTCTGGTGAGCGCTGCGGGTAGAGAGCCTAAAACAGGAGGAGCGGCAAGGCCAGGTGTGTTGGAGAACGCTTTTAATCCCAGCACTCAGGAGGCCGAGGCAGGTGGATCTCTGTGAGTTCGAGGCCAGCCTGGTCTACAAAGCAAGTCCAGGATGGCCAAGGCTATACAGAAAAACCCTGTCTCAAAAAAAAAAAAGTAGGAGGAGAGCATCAGTGACCTGGCAGCAAGTCAGCTGGTGAGAATAAACATCATCTATTGAACTCTTACTGTGTGACCTGATGACTCTCGTTTGACCTTCACAATAACATGCAAAGGATAACTGCTAGCCATCTACCTTCTACAGAAACCAAGAATGAGAGAGGTTAAGTAACATATCCAAAATCATCGAGCCAGCAGATTACCGGAGGGCCAGAATTCAAGTCCTGCAATCCAACCCTAGGGTTCTCCTGTCCCCAACACAGCACAAGGATTACTGGCTGCATCACAGCCCCTCAGCTGCAAGTGCTTCCTGGAAACCCAGAGACAGGAAGAACTGGCTATGAGCTTCCTCCCCCAAACATTCCTAGAATCTGATCAGTGATCTTAATGGTCTTCTCTTATCCGTAAATGCCTATGTCCGTCCTGGACTCCAGAGTAAGCTGGGTGGTGGAAGACTCTTCCCTCTCCGTGATCCTCACATCTGATCCCTCAACAAGCCCCATCTCATCTGTCCCCAGTAAGCCTCCATTCTTCCCTCAGATGCCTGGGACTTGAAGCTTCTCTTCCACCCAAGTATCACGAGACCTTGGGAGAGGACCCCCCCCCGACACACACACCAGCTCCCTCATCGACTGTGAACCAGAAAACATTGTGCCCAGAACCTTGGAGAGGGACCTACACCCCAACATTTGCCATCCTGTCCAGTGAAGCAGAAAACCTCCTTCCTCCTGTGAGGTGCACCTGCTGAATAGAATACTGCAAAGAGCAGAAAATGCTTCAGCCTTGCACAATCAGATCGTTATAAAAGATCAGGAGAGCCTGTAAGGTCCAGGAGGGACATGGACAGAACAGAAAAAGCAGGGAGGAAAGAGCAATTAGACAATTTATAACTTTGACTCCTGGTTACTGACCCTCCGTAACTCACCAGGTATTTTATTCGAGAGAGCTCACCCAACCCTTTCCATTGAACCTTCTGAGAAGACACACTGGTTCGATGTTCAAAAGCATAGCTTTTGAAAGGCTAGAGTAAGACACTGGCACCTCCCTTCTTCCCAAGCTCATGACCTCACTCGAAAGCTGTCAGCCTCGGCTTCCCCATTCACTCATAGGATGAGTACAAGGCGATCTTCATGGCCTCTGTTCTCTCATCTGTGCAATGGGGATGATAAAATCATAAAGCATCTTGCTGATGACCCAAAAGGGTTCACATGTTTTAGAATCAGAGTCTGGAATCCATGGGGACATATCTTTCTTAGTAATAACATTATGTGTAGGACCTCCTGCATTAACCTGTAGATCATGTGGGCTCCTGTCCCTGTAGTAGAGCGCTGTGGGTAGAGAAGGCCGAAGCAGCTGCCTGTTGTCACTCACTGAGCACCATCTCAGTTTGTGCCTCCAGCCCCCTCTACCCAATAGAGAATAGCCCAGGGGACCTGGAAGAGGACTGAAGTCCTACAACCCAACCCCAGGGTTTCCCTAGGATTGGCATCGCTGGCCAGTACAGACTCCCGCAGAAGCTGCTGGTTCCCTGTGAATTTCCATGAGGGGTTCTTCTGCAAGGAAGAGGGAAGTCACTGTGCCAAAGGGAAAGGCTGGGTTCGGCTTGGGAAGCTTCAACCAGAGAACAAGTGCTGCTAAAGAGGAACAGAAGTGTGGGGTCCACACCCACTAAATGTCGGCATGTTCCAGGCTCTGTGCCTGGGGCTAGGAACACTAGTTCGATAAGAAACCATCACCAGCTAGAGTGGAGGGTACCAGAGTGGAGGTGTGTACCCCTGGGAGAGATGGAGACATGAGAGTCCTAACTCAAGCAAGATGATCCAGACCATCGCAGAGCAGACAGCATTTGAGAAGGGTCTGGAGAGAAGAAAAAGAGTCCCTGAGGGGTACAGTTGAGTGGTAGCACTCAGGCGGCTGACACATGCAAGGCCCCAGGTTTAATTCCCAGTACCACCAAGAAGAGTAGTGGTTACCCAGTCACTGGAAAAGGCTAGAATGGGGGAAAGCTACCCTAGGCAGAAACAATAGTAGGACCAGGACAACGTGTGTGTGTGTGTGTGTGTGTGTGTGTGTGTGTGTGTGTGTGTGCTAGTGTGAACAAGTGGGGGGGTGATGCAGTGTTAGAGCAGTGTTTGAGTACAGGGCATGATGACAAGGGACACTGGGAATGAGGCTGGGTCAGACTACATAGGGCTGTGTGTGGTACACTTAAGGCCAATGTGGTTTCTCTCTCCTCTGACTGGAAGCTTTCAAGGAGAGCGGTGGTGTGATATGTCACACATCTGAGGGGCCTGGTGTGGAATGTGGAAGCTGAAGAAACAGAGGTGGGGAATGGTTCAGACTCTTGCCTTTTTCAAACTCCAGAGGCTGGACGTAGGAGCAGGGGTTCCCAAACTAAGACTAGAGAAAAAGCAACGGATGATAAAGGAATTCCACAAAGGGCAAGTGGATACAGAAAATAGGCGAGAGACCCAGGGACCCCTGGGGCACAGTTTAGCCAACCACACAGACAATGGCTAAGCACTCTCCAAGACTGCCAGACACTGGGCTTCTGGGCCAGCTGAGATATGGGTCCTGAGACCCTAGGCTGACACGAGGTTGTTGGGAACCCAAGGACCCAACCACATTCTTGCAACTAGGATAACAAATATACTCCCTTTACCTGCCAGTTTGATGGATTGGTGGTGTCGGCCTAAATTACTATTTGAGAAGGATTATGAGACCATAGCTGGGCCCGATGAGAAAGAGAGCTGTGATTTATTAGCAGTGTCTGTCATGGGTGCTGGGTCGGGAGGGGTGGTACACTCATCTCCTGCTTGTTTTGTCTGCAGTTCATATGCAGAGTCCCTGCCCAGGGTTACTGGGAGGTGTGGCCAGTTTGGCGATTCAACAGGTGCACAGAGAGGGAGGATCAGTTACCTGGCACACCCCCCCCAGGGTGTGTTCTTGACCTCCATTTGGGGGATCTAGAAGAGTTTCAGCTGGGCATGCTGGCTCGTTCCTGTATTCCTAGCAGAGAGAGGGAAAACCGTAAGTTCAAGGCCAGCCTGGCCTAGGGAGTGAAACCCTATCTGAAAACAAACAAAAATTAGAAAAGCATAAGACAGCACGCCATCCCTGGCTCAGAGTAATAGCCCTTGTGCTGGTCCCTAGCACCTAAACAGCATCTTAGAGACCCTCCTAAGAAATCCATAAGACCCCTAGACATTAGCCTGGTGCCAGAGTATCAGGAATGCCACATGTATAGAGGTCATGTCAAGAGACAGGAGCCATAGGAGCTGGGGACTCAATGAATAAGGCATTTTCCACCCAAGTGTAAGAACCAAAGTTCAGGTCCTCAGAACCCATGTAAAAGCCAGGTGGGCATGGCGGCCACCTGTAATCTCAGCACTCCAGACACAGAGACAAGGGATCCTTAGGGCAAGCTGGCTAGTTAGACTATTAAGAGATACTACCTCTGAGTAAGTAGAAAGAGCCTAAAATCGAATGTGAACCTCCGTCGCTTCCACTCCAAATGGCTATCCTAACCATACATTGAGTTGTATAGTCTTTGGGTCTGGTTAATCAATTTTAAATGTGTAATTATTTTTATTTTCAACATTTTTATAATAAGAGGGTTTTTTGCTGTTTTTTTTTTTAAATCAATAAGGTAGAAAGCAATCGAAGAAGGTACCTGATGATGTCAGCCAACTTCAGGTCTCCACAGGCATGAACATTCATGGGCAGAACTACAAACATGTGTGCCCACACACATGAAAACCTGCATGCCCATCACACACACATACATGTGAAGAAAAAAAAAAAAGAAAGAAAAGAAAGGCCACAAACATTGCGACAGGGAGGCTGGGAGATGGCTCAGTAGTTAAGAGAGCTCGCTCTTGCAGAGGACCTGGGTTTGGTTCCCAGCACCCACATGTGTCTCACAACCACCTGTAACTTCGGTTCCAGGGGCTCTAACTCGCACTCCTGGCCCCTGCGCGCACAAGCACACACATGGTGCACATCCGTACATGAAGACACAACACCCAAACACATAAGATAAGCCCTTAAAAAGACGCTGGGGAAGAATATCTTTGAGGTGGAATACTCTTCCCTCGGGACCAGTGAGGAGCTGCAGGCCTTGACGCTCCTTAGCCCCATGCACAGGTTGTTGAAGCACAGGCATTTTTCTCAGAGGGGGTCTTCCGTTTTCTTCAATCTCTCAAAGAGATCTATGCCCCTAGAAAGGTTTCAGTCATCACTCAAGACGAGGGAGAGTAATGAGGTACGATTGAATCCCGCTGGAGAGAAGGAGCATCTCCGTCTCTCAACGGGAGGTGAGTTTCTGGAGCTAACAGCTGACTGCTCCACAGTGCAATCTGCTTAGCCTTTAAAAATGTCCTCCACCCAGGCACGGGCACGGCACACACCTGCAATCCCAGCGCTCACGAAGCCGAAGCCATCACATCATGAGTTCCATCGTGGGCTGTGTAACAAGACCCTGTCTCAGAAAGTTACTCTCCAATCTGGAGTGCAAACTGGGGGCTACTTTGGAATACTGGGGTTCTTGGGAATGCCAGGAGGCATTTTTCCCCTCTAAGAATGTTCTTAGGACTAAGGAGAGAGCTCAGTCAGTAAAGTACCTACAAGTACAAGCATGGGAATTCAGTTTCCAGAATCCACATTTTAAAAGCCAGATGTGAGCAAGGGATAATAGCGCTTGCTCTGCAGGTGTGAGGGCCTGAGTTCATATCCCCAGCACCCACAGAAAAAGCCAGACACAGAGCTGGTGCGTCTGATGAAGATAGACTTGTATGAAGCTGTTTGACAAATAAATAAAAGAGTCTATTAAAAAAATAACAAGAAGCCAGGAGAATCCAGTGGGCATACTAAGCAGATTTGCACAGCAGTGGCTCGGGGAGGCAGGGGAGGCAGGGTTGGAGGTAACGAGTTAGTTTCCAGCTGTAACTGTGGATGTGGCTTTCTGCAAGGGGCTACTCAGCATGGGAGCCTGCAAGGAGATTTCAATTAGATTTAAGGAAAATGTATAAAAACAGTCTTCTCAGGCTAGGAGTATCTTCAATCCCAGCCCTCGGGAGGCAGAGGCAGGCTGATCTCTAAGTCTGAGGCCAGCCTGGTCTACAAAGGGAGTTACAGGACAACCAGGATTACACAGAGAAACTCTGGCTCAAAAAAAAAAATCTTCCCCATTCTAGAAGGCCTCAGATCCCTCTCCCGCACCAAGGCTTCTGCACTCAGGTCCCTGCTGCCTTCTTCTCAACTCCTTCAAGGCTCAAGGCCACTGATTCTCCTAAGTGACTCCAGAATAATCCCCCCCAAGTTTCCTGGAAGAAGTTCAGCCTTTGTTCTTTGGGGTTAATTACGAAGAACAAGAAATTGGATCCACATCTTAGCAGCTTCTCCAAGTCTCGGACACTGAGGCTTCCCCACCCCTCCTAGGTTTGATAGTGAGAAAGAAAAGGCTGTCTGTTGGGAAACTCTGTGGCTAAGGTTGCCGTCCACCATGACGTGGAAGCCTTGAGCTAAATGAGGACCACCTCTGTCAGTGGGGCTTCCTCTTCCCTGCCTGACCTCATCTGGAAAGGGGCTCTAGGCACAGATGCCTCTAACCATATCTAGAATATAGCCTTTGACATGGTTCCCTGCTAGCACTCTTCCCCCTGATGCCCATAGGGTAAATAGGTACTGTGCTCCCAGTCATGTGATAGGACTGGGTTGCCAAATGCAAATAAAGCATTCCCGGCACTTCTAGCCTCAGTCAAAAGTGTATACCTACCCTGGGAACCCTCCACCCACTCCCAAGAAATATATAGCCTTTGTTCACCCCAAATAAATTTGAGGAGTCTCACTAAAGCTGGTCCTGGAACTTTAGTCTGTCCATGCTCACAGGCCATCCGAATCCCTCGTTTGAAGATCTGAGACCCCAGATGCCAGGCTTTCTATAGACTGTCCTACACTCTGCTTCTAAGGGCCTGTGGCTATTCGGGGTACTGAGTCAAAAATGTTCTCTGTGGAAGAACCGAATGTCTTTGGAAGAACAGAGCAGACCCCTCAATGGCTCAGCAGCAAGTGCTCAAGGACTCAGGGTAACCACTGCAACCAGTGCTCAGAGGACTCAGGTGTGATTCCCAGCACCCACATGGTGGTTCACAGCCATCTGTAACTCCAGCGCCAGGGATCAATCAGATACCCTCTTAGAGCCTCCCTAGGCACCAGGCGTACACCTTATGCAAGCATACATGCAGGCAAAGCATTCATACAAAAACTACCTATTTTAATTAAAAAAAAAAAAAGAAGAAGGAAGGAAGTATGGATGGATGGTGTCTCAGCAGCCTCTAGTGGTCCTGTCAAGTAGAGGAGCCCTCCGCCTCACATCAGGAGCAATGACTCCAATCCATGGGTCACCTCAGCTCAGGCAGATCCACAATAACTCCTACCCACAAATCAAATGCCATCAGAATCTGTTCCAACTCGAAGATGGCACATCTGAAAACGTTCGTGTCAGCTGCCATTGCGCTTCAAGGTGGCAGCGTGAAGACACCATCAGAGTGGCAATCTTCATCTTCCTGCTAGTCACCAGATGTGCCAAAATAAGTCCATTTCTTCTAAATTTATCAAAGTGTTGGCAGACAGAAAAATGCCAAGCTGTCAAACGAAACAGAGACTCCACTTCAGTTTTGAAGATAAATGCCTTCTAAAGAAACTCCAGAACTGAACAGAACTGCACTGGGACTAACGAGGCCCAGGTTTTGGCTCTTGGTTTGGTCATCACTGGCTGTGTGAACTTAAGAAGGCTTTTTGCCTCTCAGAGTCCTCTAGCTAGGTCATCCTCTTCTGCTCCTCTTCTTTCCAAATGTTAACTGGGCATCCTGGCAACCTCTGGCTGCTGATTGGTCCCTTTTCTCTGGTGACTTAGAGGACAGTACCATTTGTTATAAATAAGTAATGAGAATAGGGCAGGGCACAAGGAGGGGCTGACCGAGGCCCTCCAGAGCTCATTAGAAAGGCAATCTCCTGGACTTGTGACTCCTGCACATCAGTTCTGACACACTAGAGCAGTCACACGCAGAAGGAGAGGAAAAGGGGGAGCTGGGGAAAACTGGGATCCAAGTCATGACCAAGCTGAGAGGAAACAGCAAATCTCCCCCTCACACCCACATCAAACTTTTGGTGGCTTGATCATATTAAGCACCCCCAGGGCAGGGGAGATGGCTCAGTGGATAAAGCACTTGGCATGCAAGCATGAGGGCCGGAGTTCAGATCCCTAGCATCAATATAAATACAAAGTTGTCATGGGGACCTGCCTGTACTCTGGGACACGGAAGACAGGGATCCCTGAAACAAGGTGGCTAATAAAACAAGCAGAACAGGTGAACTCTAGATTCTATACATACTATACATATTATGTACAGATATACTAGAATCTATACATAAGGTGGAGAGTAACCAAGGGAAAAACAGTGTCAGCCTCTAGACTCCATATACACGTGCACACACATGGCCACATGCATGTGAACATGCAACACAGACACACACACACACACAAACAGTATCTCTTGTGCCGGGTATCGTTACACAAGCCAGAACTCAGCAGGTTGAGGCAAGAGGGTGGTCACAAATTCAAGGTCATCCTGGGATGTCCTCTAAACAAGCAAAAAGACCAACAAACTGGACGCCTGAGGATGGACTCCTCAGGAAGCCCCCAGGCAGCTCAAGGTCACTGGCATCCTTTGGATTCTGGATATGCAGAGTTGTAAAAGCTCATAAAGATGGAGCCAGGACCAACCACAGGGCTACGGGGTCGATTTAGTAAAAACCTCAGCTTGCAAAAGCTTCCAGACCACCCTAGAAGCCACATCCTGGCGCTGTCCGAGGTTCTGACAGCCTCTGCCAGAGGCTGGCCTGACCGACACCATCCTCCACACCAGCTGTCCACCCAGGCCACATCCTGTGTGATCTCAGCCAACTGCAGAGCCAAGCGCCTGTCCGTCTCTGCTTCCTACCTGACCATGACCACATTCCAGCCTGCTCCAGCTCATGCCTGGCCTGGCCCAGCTAACATCTCTGCCATCCATCTACCCCAAGCCATGCAGCTATTTCGTTAACCTCTGCCTACGGAGTGTTCCATTACCCAAGCCTTTCCCAGCTTGGCAGCCACTCAGCTTCTGAAAAACACAGCTATGGGTGGGGAATCAGCCACAGGAAAGGGACACTGAGCCTTGGTTGGCCGCCACCAGATGGCAGGGTCAGAGCCAGAAAGCACCCTGCCAGCCAGCGTGTTAAACAAAATGGCTGAACAGGACTTCCAAACCAAGGGAATGAACTGTTGTACACCAGAGAAGCCCAGCCCAACTGAACATTCCCAAGGTGTCCCTCTACACCAAACTTCCTGTCTTTAAGGAGCTCAGGACAGCTTGCACAAGCAAAATCAAGCAAGTCTTGATTAGGAAAAGAAAGGTAAAAAAAGAAAAAGAGGAGGGGAGATGTATCTCTTTCCCCTTTTCTGTGTCCCAAGTGACTGTGAGCATGTTACTGACTACCTCTAAGCTTTCCCGACCAGAGGTAACAGAAATAAAAATGCTTGATAAATCATACCGTGTGGTGGAAGGAAGAGTTACCATTACC
This sequence comes from Psammomys obesus, assembly GCF_907164565.1. Taxonomy (NCBI): domain Eukaryota; kingdom Metazoa; phylum Chordata; class Mammalia; order Rodentia; family Muridae; genus Psammomys; species Psammomys obesus. Next base: position 4,233,505 of record NW_026591598.1, on the reverse strand, counting down.
ATCTAAACTCTTTCCAGTCTCTGTATTACTCAAAGGGACTCTGAAAGTTGCCTGGGGAAGAAGATGAGCCCATGCTGTGAGCCAGATGTTGCTGGCATCATCTCACAGAGGAGGTGAAATAATTGGCTAATGCCCTAGTTAAGATTATTATTGCTGTAATTAAGCACCATAACCAAAGCAACTTGTGTGTATATGCGTATGCTGGGGGGTCCTTTGGTTTAAACCCCCACATGACTGTTTATCGTGGAAGCAGGTCAGGACAGGAACTCAAACAGGGCAGGAACCTGGAGGCAGGAGCTGATGCAGAGGCCATGGAGGGGTGTTGCTTACAGGCTTGCTCCCCATGGCTTACTCAGCCTGCTTTCTTGTAGAACCCAGAACCACCCACCCAGGGATGGCAACACCCACAATGGTCTGGGCCTTCCCCCATCAATCACTAACTGAGAAAATTGGCTATAGCCCGATCTTTCTCAATGGAGGCTCCCTATTCTCTAGCGTCTCTAGGTTGTGTCATGTTGACATAAAACTAGCCAGCACAGCTAAGGTACCTCCAGGATTTAAACCCAGCTCTGTGTGGCTCCCAGCCCTGTGCACGGAATCCCAACTCTCACCAGCCTCTCTCTGGCCTTTTTACTGCAACCCATTTCATACAACCAAACCCAACTTCCAGAAGCCCCCCAAAAATCCCACCTTCATGGGAAGCTTTGTCCCTACTGCCTAAGGATCCACCCTCCAGGCAGAGCTTCAACTCAGAGCCAGACCTGAGCCAAACAGCCTGGAACATGGCCTTGGATGAGACAGAGCCTGAATGAGGAAGGGCACCCCTTCCTGGGCTCTTCCCTCAAGCCACTCACTCCTCATATCCTGGCCACTTTCTCCCCAGAGGCAAGAGCTACAGACGGAGGTACAGCCTGAGCCCTGGGGCAGATGGCTCTCAAATAATACTGTGTGTATGGATTACTAGGGTAGGGATAGGGAGCTCTGTCTCTAGACTGACTAGTGCCAGTCTAGTCAGGCATGCTGGAGGCATTGGGCTCTGTCCCCAGCACCACAAAAACAAACAAATCAAAAGGATCCCCAGGGCGGCACCATGGGAAGGTGGAGTCTTTGCATGGAGCATGGAGTCCCTCTGGAAGAGCCTCGCAATTTGAATGTCCAAGGATGCAGTTTCAGTGTGCAGGCTGCCCATGCTGCCCCTGCTGCCCCAAGCTCTTTGCCCCGAGCTGTAAGTAGTCCTCACTGTAGATCCCAAATACCCAAGTATAGAAGGACAGGCGGTACCATCCCTGTTCCACCTCACTGAGGTCAAAGAGTAACGCCCTTCCACACACATTCCACAGATGGGAAAACTGAGGCCTGAGGAGGAAAAAAATCTGCCAAAATCAGGCTTCGCATCCTTAGCAGAGTCAGAACAAGGCCAAGTCAGGCCAGGCAATGCAATGTCCCCAGAGCCCAAGGAGGGTATGTGTGAGACAAGGCCACGGCAGGCACATGGCCTTTGGATCCCTGAGCTGTGGGGCCACAGGACAAATCAGAAGGAAAGCAGAGCCTTTCACTCTGATTTATGGGCTGGCCCCACTCAAGACTGCTAGGCTGGGATGCCATTTGTCACTTCCCCAAAGAAATCTCCAAAATGATGATGGCAGCACACAGCCACAGCCCTCGAATGTGCACGCGCAGGGTCTCTCGTTAATCACTCCCAGGCCATCTGGAGCAGCTACGGGAGCTTTCAGACCTGAGCACCAGGTGCAGGGGAGTGCAGAGTGGTGGCACGGAGCACAGAGGGGAGGACCTTCTCACCAGGCCAGAGCCTTCCTGTCTCCAAAGTTTGGGGTGGGCGGGGCCTCCTCCGAGCTCAATTCATCTCACTGCGGTCCTACAGCTTCATCATCCAACCGAGTTTTCTGGAATGATGGAATCGCTCTCCCTACTATGCCCAAGACTCCAGCCACTAGCCACAAGAGACCACTGAACAATTGTAATGTGGCTGAGAAGATGACAAATTCACCTCTTTTAGTAAATATCAAAAGGAGGGCTGGGGGGGGGGTGGCTCATTTGGTAAAGATGGAGCTCCCCAGAATCTATTGTTAAAAAAAAAAAGAGTTCAAGCCCAGCCTGGTCTACAAAGTGAATCCAGGACAGCCAAGGCTACACAGAGAAACCCTGTCTCAAAAAGAAAACATTTTTTTTTAATTTAAATAAGTTAAAAAATAAAAAAGGGAGCAACATAACCATAAGTCCAATTTCCAGGGGATTCTGGTTTCCTTGAGCAATGTACACACCTGTACACAGACATACATGCAGGCAACATACCCAGACACATTAAAATAAAACTGAATAAATTAAATTTTAAAAAGGCAGACAACTCTTGAGAAACACTGCCCAAGGTGGCCCTCTGGCCACCACATGCACATAGCAAGTATTAAAGTGAGCATATTAATTCCCTTTATTAATTAGGTAAACATATTAACTCGGTGAAACCTCCCAAGAGACCCGTGAGTGAGCACCACCCCTCAGAATCCCCATTTAGGGAATGAGAAGGGTGCATCTCAGGGAGGCCAAGGAACTTGTCTAAGACGCACAGGAAGTAGGTAGTGGGGCAGAGAACTGGACCCACGAAGCCCGGCCACGACGTGTCTTCTGAACCACTGTACTAAGAGCCACCTCCCTGCCAGCAGGCTGCATTCCTGACTCACAGTCCCCGGAATGCTCTAACGTACACGGCTACAGATGCACACGTGAGCTGAAGGAGGAGCCTGGGAGCAGGCTCGCGGCAGAGTCACAGCCCTGCTCCAGAGGGCACGCTAGTTTTTGAGCATCCACGGCCTTCAGAGGACCTTGAGCTAATGAATAAAAAGGAGCAGGGCACTGGGCGCTTTGACTCCGTGAAAGAGCCCGGGGGAGGGGAATGACCTGTCTGACAGAGAAAGCACAGCTGTCACCGCTGAGCGCCTTCCGGTCAGATGGGAGAGGCGTAAGAGCACCTCTCCATCAGACTCCAGAGGCTCCAGAGCATCTCACAGCCAGGCCCAGGTGGCCGTGAGGCCCTTTCCAGTCAGGTGGAAGAGGTGATGACTTCCAGAGGTTCAAACTGGAGGTGTCATGAACTAAGGGGCGGTGTCCTATGGAACCACCGCTTCCCTGGCTCCACTTCAGCTGGTCCTGAGAAAGTCTTGGGGTCCCCTGACGTCCCCCGGTGAGTCTCCCCTGGGCCTCTCAAAAGAGAAGATGGCATCTAGGTAGTCACCGGCTCCCACTGTGGGGGAGGGTGGGGAGCCCCGCTACAGCTAATTAGCAAAACACATTTAGAACACGACTTACAAATGGCCCCACGCTTCCTCACACCTCATTTGCATCGAGCTACACTACCTTATTGATTATATTAAATGAGGAGATAGACACACTGTCTGCAACAGGACAATTACCATCATCAGACCAATTACTGTCAAACGGGATGTGGTCCACATACTGCAGCCCCGCACTCTGAGCGCCAGGCTTTCGGGAGTGAGCATGTTTCTAATGAGACAGCTACCATCAGCGGAAACTTTCCCGGGACGCTCGCCTGGGCCTCCACAGCTACGTGTCAGTTCATCCAGTCCCAGGGGTACACAGGCAAAATGACACCGCTGGCACATTCACCAAACCGACTACTCCTGGCCCTGGGGAACCCTGGTTAAGCAGTCACCAAGTTTCGGTCACAGACACATATGCCCTCCAGACCTTCATAGCCAGTCCATGTGTACACACTAACCCACATCCTGCCACACGAATCCAGAACCCGGGGGTGAAACGTGCTCAGACCTGGACTACAAACACGCACACGTCCTTCCATGAGCCAAGTGACAGCGTGGCCACTGCTCAGCCCAAGCAAAAGCGAGCGGCAATTCACACCCATAAGGTCCTAGCTCCCACATGAGCTCACACCAGCGTCTGTGTCCAGGCACACGTGCAACCGTTCTTCCTGTGATGAAGAATATGCTAAACATATGCTAAACAGCCAGGCCCATGCTCACATAGCAAGCTAACACAGGACACATAGCTAACACAGGACACACCACATGACAGAGCTGTGAACACGTCACAGGCGTGTCCAACCTTTTGACACAGGGACAGGACATGGTCACCTAGGAAGTTATTTAGAACCATGCCAGCTCGTGACAAGACAAAAATCTCACACTGTTTTAAGTAAATGTGTGGTTTTGTGTTGGTCCGCTGCCCTGACCCACAGGCTGCAAGCTGGACATGCCTAAGAGAGCCTCGGTTTTTTGCTAGGAAGACTCCCGGGAGCCTGTTTTCCTTGTTAATGTGCACACGCTGGCACCCCTCCTGTGGCACAGCTCCTACGCCGTAGGGTCTGATATCTGCCAAGATCCCAGGTGGACTCTCAGGTCCCCCTCCCGGTTAGGACAGAAGGATTTCCAAGCAGTGCTTCAGGGAGAAGCCATCCTGAAGTCTATCCCTGCTTTAGTGCCACTTCCCAGCATACACAGCTTGAGCCCAGTTGTCCGGATTGACCCCTGCCACATTGAGCCCTCCCTTCCTTCCATCAGTAAACGCTGTGGATACTGTGAGCTGGGAGAAGTCCCTGACCTGTGGCAGTGTCTAGAGGCAGAAGCTGACAAGAAGGAAGGGAAATACCATAACTGTCCTGCAGGAGAGCTGGGAATGGAGAGACAGTGACGGCCTGGGGCTCTGTTCTAGACAAGGGCACCTCTCAGCAGGAGCTGTGCAAGAGAGGACCTGCCAGAAGCTGGAGCAAGCCACCCAGACAGCTGGGAGAAGAGTCTATCATGTAGAGGAGCCTGACTCAAAGGGGTCCACCTCAGGCTCGGGGTGGGGTGCTAGAGCAGCAACACTTCCTGCACTGTGGCTGGAGGCACGCTGGGAGGCACACCACGGAGACAGCGGCCAGTTTGGCTCTCAGATGTGCCAGCTCGTCTCACTCTCCCGGCCCGGCAGGAGAGACGATTAGCAATTTGGATTTATAGATGAAAACGCTGGGCTCAGAGAGGTAATGAGACAATGTCAGATCACAGAGCCCTGAAGACACTGAGCAGACACACCTAGGTCGGCAGAATCCAGGACTGCCTGTCAATCCCCACCACCACCACCCCGTCCCCCTCCTGCCCTTGTGCCACACCCCCTTTCTGCCTGGCTGTATGGGGTTGTTATTTGTGTCAGGCACTAGCTCGTGATGACGTGGTCATTAGAGTCACATGTGATACCTTCAGTCACACTGAGATGTCATCACACACTTTACAGAGCTCTGCTTGTTTACAGATCTTTCAGGGGCAAACTATTAACAGCTCAGAATGCTTCCCGATCCCAGGATCCTTTACACGCATACGTGGAACTAGGGAGGGACTCCTGAGGGTACTGAGGACATAACCCTTACCAAAATTTGTAGCCTCCACCCCCCGGCCACCGCCCAGTGATCCACCCAGGAACGGCCACCTCTCCACCCACCCAGGGCTGCCCCTGTCATGTGGCCTCTGCTGCATATGGATAACCCACAATTCAGGGTCCAAAAGGAATTGCTAAGGATGGAAGCCTCCTAAACAAAGGGATGGCAGAGGGCCCACAGTACTGCTGGGCCCTCCAAAGCCAGGCTGAGAGCAGGGAGACAGAAAGGCACAAGGTCAGTACAAGAGGCAAACATTTTCCCAAATCTCATCTTCATAGCCGCAGGGAGAAGTTTCCAAAAGGTGAAAACTGTGGTTCAGATGCTGACGGGTCTTGCTTTTCTTCCTGTAAGGTTTTCCAGATGAGCCTCTGGATCAGCACAGCTGGACAGAGCCACCTCTGGATCAGCACAGCTGGTCAGAGCCACCCGTCAGTCAGCCTTAGCACTGTGACCCCCAGGAGCATCACCCCTCACTAACCAGTCTCCTCCAGAGAGGTAGACACTGCTCAGCTGTTTCTAAATCCTGGCTGAAAACAGTCCTGGGGGGATGGCCAGACATGCAGCTCAGGCGGCAGGGTGCTGGCTTACCATGCAGATGGCCCTGGGTCACATCCCCAGCACTGCCTAAGAGCTAGGATGGTGGAGCATGCCTGTAACCCCAGCACATGGGAAGGGAAGGCAGGAGGACCAGAAGTACAGGGTCCTGTTCAGCTGGAGGCCAGTCTGGGCTACATGACACCCTGTCTCAAAATACAACATTTCATTTAAAGAAAGAAAAGGCAGGAGGCTGGGGATGAGGAATGACGCTGGAAAGGTAGCTCAGGCATGAGCATCAAGCCTGAAGTCCTACATTTGAGTTCCAGGACCCACACTAAAAAATAATAATAATAATTTTTTAAAGCTCCCCCTGAGGGGAGAACAGCCTTGCCAGGCCACAGAGAAGGACAATGCAGCCAGTCCTGATGAGACCTGAGAAGCTAGAGTCAGATGGAAGGGGAGGAGGACCTCCCCTACCAGTGGACTAGGGGAGGGGCATAAGAGGAGATGAGGGAGGGAGGGTGAGATTGGGAGGGAATGAGGGAGCGGGATACAGCTGGGATACAAAGTGAATAAACTGCAATTAATATAAAAAATAAAAATTTAATTAAAAAAAAAAAAGCCAGGTGTGAGCATAGGTAATTGTAATTCCAGAGTTGTGGGGGCAGAAGTGACAGGTCTCTGGGGATCATAGATAGCCAGCCTACTCCAAAGAGCAAGTTCCAAGCTAGTGTCACACACACACACACACACACACACACACACACACACACACACGACAGCATCTTGAGAAACAACACCTGAGATTCACCTCTGCCTACCCCCACACACACCTGAAGACACACATACATGTATATACATGTACTCATACAAACACACACACACAAATAAAAGAGAAATGCGCTCAGTAACTGACAGGCCACACAGCCAGAGGGAGAGGGAGCTTCCTTTGTGCTTAGGGACCCTGTGTTCCCATGAGGAGGGACCGGTTGACTCACTCGAAGGGAGTGCAGACTGTCAAGTTCACTAGGGGATGAGGAGATGGTTCTGGGAGTAGAATGCTTGGCACAAGAAGCTGAGGGCTGAAATTCAAACCCCAGAGCTCAGGTAAAGCCAACCACGCTGGCACAGGTCTGAAACCCAGCACTCCTACTGCAGGATGGAGGACGGAGATGAGATGCTCCCTGGAGGCGCATGGGCCAGCTAGCCCGGCGCACACTGGTGAACAAGAGACCTTGTCCCAAACCAGGTGGGAAGCAAGGTCCAACCCTGAAAGTTATCCTCTGCTTCCGCACATGCCATGGCACGCACACATGCCCTTTCCCTCAATTACCTGTAGTTCCTTGGTTCTGATGATCTTGTTTCTGGCATTTAAAGTGTCTCTCACTCCCCAGTGATGTGCAAAACCTCATCCTTCCCCTCATCATGGCCAGACCTAAGTATAATCTATTTTTTTTTTCATTCTTGTCAACAGATGTGCACAGCAATTTGCTCACAGAATTGTCCTCGGAGGTAGATGAGCTTTAAATATAAACTACAGCATTCAGCGAGTAAGTCCTTCGCGAACGCTGGCTCTTTGCTGCATCATGTGTGATGTCTTATCAAACATGTAGAGAAAGACGGGAGGATAGACCAGGTTCTGATGACCACGCAATGCCCAGCAGCCCAGGCTTCCAGCTCAGTCTTCTTTGACTGGCTCTCAGGAAGTTACTTAACCTGGCTCACGTCCTCTGTGAAATGAGGGTGGCCAGCCCCGAGCTCCCATTCAAGGGAATAAAAGCTGAGATGGAGTCCAGCGTGACGTCACCTTGAACTCCATGAAGATGGAGGGGGAGGGCTGCCGGTGCCACCAGGGAGCAGGCGTGACCTCTGGGTCTTCCCATCACCCAAGGTCTTCCGTTCTCAAACAGGTGCCCACACTCTGAGAACTCCTGAAGACAAGGCTGCAATGTAACAGCACCAAGCCTTCTTCTAAAGGAGCCTCCTCCACCCGCAGAGGGGCCCCTCACCCGAACACCACTGAAGCACTGGCCTTTCGAGTCAGCGCAGCGCAGCCTCATTACTCACCCTGGCCCACCCCACCTCTAGATTGTGTAGCTCACCTCTCCTCTCCTACGACAGAGGGAGCGGCGCCCCGGGAGCCTCCCCACTGCACCATGCCCGCCAGCCTCCACCAAATGCTCAAAACCTTTCACCATCACCTCTCAGAACTAATTCCCAAGCCTACCACCCACCTAGGACTTCTCTGCTACTCCACTGCCCATCCAGTTTCTTCTCTTCTAGAAACTGCTCTGCCAAAGACAGCCAGCTCGGTGATAGCAGTTGATTGGCCCACAAATTATCATCTGACCCACGGTCAGCTCATCCATAGGCCACCTATGAGCCTATCATATGGCCTGATGCAAAAGGCTCTACATAGACACATTAGCTGCTGTATGCTAACCAGCCAGAATCTTAAACTACCCTGTCTCAAAAAACCAATATATATATTTAACTACTTGGGAAAGGGAGGACGAGGAGCCCACTGATAAGAGCAAAAAGCCAACAGAAGCAAAACTCATTCTTGAGGAGACCAACAAGATGGATCCCTGGGTAAAACATTTCCTGCCAAGCGTGATGAAAGGTAGTCAAGCCTTGGAACACACTTTAAGGTCAAGGGGAAAGAACAGATCCCACAGAGTTGTCCTCTGATCCAAACACACAGACAGACACACATACCTCTTGGTATGTATGCCCACACTCATATATCATATACACACAATAATAATAATAATAATAATAATAATAATAAATAAACGAAATTAACAACAACAAAAATGATGGCCAGAGAGATGCCTAGTATGTAAGAGCTCTTGCCACCAAACCTGGGACCCACATGGTAGAAGGAAAGAAACTGACTTCCAGCAAGTTTTTCTGCCCCCACGGCCCCACACACAGAATACATAAACATACAACTTAACATTTTTAAAGAGTTACTTAACCTGACACCATCTTAGATCCAGGCTGCCTCAGTTTCCCTGGGCTCCAGAAGGATGATCAGTTGGATTTCCACACTGGATGCCTTTTTGTGTGTTCTGTGGTCTTCAATGAAGCAGCTCTAATGGCCCTCCTATAAGTGGCGCAGGGCGCTTTTCCCTACAACCCTGCTTCCTGTGGAGGCTGCAAATAACAAGTGAAGCCAGTCATGCAAACAGACTTGTACTACTGGAATGTGGACTCTCATGGGTTCCAAAGGAAACAAAGTACAGGAAGGACTCGCCGGCCAGTCTGTCCTTTTCCAATGGATCCTCTCAGTGGATCGACTCACATCTGCAGATCTAATTCTAGTTCCTAAAAAAAAATAATTTGGCCAGGCATAGGTGGCAGTTGCCTTTGATCCAGTACTCACGAGGCAATCAGGAGGCAAAGGAAGGAGGATTTCTACGAATTCAAGGACAGCCTGGTCTATATAGTGAGTTCCAGGCCACCCAAAGCTATATACTAAGACTCTATCTCAAATTATAGCAACAACAACAATGATAATAACTAGAAAAGGAATCTGAATTGATCACATTTGGATCCTGTCTTCAGTGAGCCATGATCTAGCCCAGCTCATCAGGAGATCTGGGGTCCCTGTGTCCTTGAATTCTTCTGTGTTCATCATGAACCTATCCCAGCTACCCTATACCTGTCCCAGAACCTGAAAGATTTGCCTGTCCAGGCCCGGCACAGCTGAGGAGGCAGGGCCCAGGACCCAGGACAGCTGTCCAGGAAGAAAAAGTCCCCAGCTCCTGCCAACCAGCCCCAAGCCTACTGTGACACTCAGCCACCCACTTGGAAAGGGGCACCCAGCTCCAAAAAAGCTACAGACATCTCCCACCCACAAATAATAATCACGATTTTCCCTAATTATTATTTGTGTATTTTGCATAATTGTCATAATTATTATCATCAGCTCATCAACCTCTCATCCCAGCATGCTCTCCTCCCATCCTCAGCTCTGGAACCTGATCACATGAACACCCTCTCCCGACACCCACTTTCTCCCAAAAGCCTGTTTTCAAGGTCCCTTCAAGAAATAGGATAAGAGGGTTCTCCAGAGGGTTCTTTGGTCCGGTTTGTTTTTCTGGAACATTTCTGGCCGGTGTGCTAGCTCTAGAGGATGACAGAGGGGCTCTGGAGAGGAGCACTCTCACCTCCTGGCTAAAGGTGGGCTGGACGAGGCACATACCTTTAAGGCCAGCAACTCAGAAGGCAGAGGCAGGTAGATCTCTGTGAGTTTGAGGCTCGCCAGGAATATGTAAGGAGAAGGAGGGGGATGGGGAGGGAGGGAGGGAGAGAGGGAGAGAGATCAAGTGTCCTCCTTTTGATCTGTGTGATAACTTCCCCACACACCATCAAGAGAGCGACTGTCAGCCCCTCCCCACAGCTCTCCATTTAGCAATGTGACTCATAGCTTGAGATGGGCATTTACACCCAAAGAAATTAGAAAAAAAAAAACACAAAAAAACCTTTGTTCCAGAGCGACAGCATTTAAACACTTGCCAACACACCCTCAAACCTACATGAGATGTTCTTTAAAAGCTGCAAATAAAGGACTCTCTGCAGCGCTCCACATCGCCACAGCTAAACACCAAAACTTTTCTTCTTATGACAGATTTTTGGTTCACATAACAAAGAAATGGGTTTCGTTGTGACACTTCCACACACTACATGGCATTTTCCTCTCACTTCTCTACCCACTCCCCTTCCCTTCCTCCCCACAAATAAGTCCCTCCTCCTATGTTCGTGTCACATACACTCTATCCCTCTCTTGTTCCCCACCTCCCCTTCCATCAAACATCTTTCTCCTCTCAGTCACCTTTCTGCTTTCGTGTCCTACATATACCAGACACACACACACCTTAGATAGGATCTCAACTGCCCCGGGCTGGCCTTGAACCTGCAACATAACCAAAGATGAGCTCAAACCTCTGATCCTCCTGCTTACACATCCAGAGTGTTGAGATTGCAGGTGTGATCCTTCATGCCCACAAAAAAAAAAAAAAAAAAAAAAAAGGCACACCTCTTTCACTTCTTCCGTGACCATATCCCTATGTCCTTCCAGAATCTTTTTTATCTTAGAGAGTCATCTCCAGGCCCTTCGCCCTTCATGATCCACTATCTCCCTTCAGCCTGAAAGCCACTGTCTCTCCCTGTATCTCCCACCACACATGGACCCCTCAGAAGGCCTCACAGGTCTAGCAAGACATTCTGGCTTGGAGTTCCCAGCAGTACTGAATCCTAGAACCGCCCCTCTGTGGCAAGCCCATCAGTGCCACACCTGGCTGACAAGCCTGAGTCCAGTGAGGGTGTGTCCTGTGTGACAAAAGCCTTCTGTTTGGTTGTGGGTTTTTTTTTTTTTCATTGCATTTTCAAATCTGTTTAGGAAGCATACAAAATAATGGTTTGGGTGTTAAGTTAGTGTCTCATGTACCTCAGGCTGGCCTCAAGCTTGCCATGTAGCTGAGGCTGGCCCTGAACTCCTGATCCTCTTGTCTCTGCCTCCCAACCACCGGTTTACCAGTGTTCAATACCACATTCAGTTTAAACTAATGGGTTTAATTATGACATGTTTATGCATATATATCCATCATGGTAGTTTTTGGCCATTTATCCTAAAACTCTGACTCTCCCCTACCCTCACCCTCACTGTCCCCTTGCTTTCCCAGAGTCCCCTTCTGCTTTCAGGAATATGTTGTGTATTTAAATCTATACATTTCAAATTAGAAATATATATATATATATAGTCTTTTTTCCCCCACTACCTTCTCTTGTCCCCCTCTCCACTCTCCCATTAGACCCTTTCATCTGAGTTTATAGTCTACTTTCTACTTTCATGCCATATACAGACTTATAGTTATATTTATATTTAAGTCTAGATTCCTCATACAAGGAAAACAATGTCTGTCTTTCTGAGTCTCGCTTGTTTCACTTGATGTGATACTATCTGGTTCCATCCATTTCCCTGAATACTGTATGATTACATCTTTCTACAGTAAACAAAACGTGTGTGTATACATGAGCACATTCTCTTGTCTACTCTCCTTATCCGTTTATCTGTTGCTAGACATTGAGGCTGGCTCTGGATCTTGTCTATTGTAAGCAGTTTTGCAATTAACACGATATGTTTTTCTTCCTGGCACTGATGTGTTTCTCTGGCGTAGGACTTAGAGGCCTTCAGGAACACACCCAGAGATGGCACAGCTGGGTCACACAGTAGTCCAATCTTAAGTTCCAGAGGAGCCTCCATACCAACTTCAACAGTTAAAACTCTGTTCTGACACCTCCTAGACAGACATTGCTGATGGTGGACAGTTTCCATGTAGAATACTAACACTTCTTATGCTCTCACTGTTGTCAAGGGACTCATTGTCCCCCAGCCAGCACCCAGAACCTAAGAGCTAAAGCTCAGGAGTCAGCTTTCCAATCACCATCATAAGACTATGAGCGAGTCCCTGCCTTGCTCATGCCTTGGTCTCTTCTCTCCTGCCTTGACAGGTGACAAGGGATGCCTGCTCTTGGGTCGTAAGGAGACCATAGTTCCACAGTGTGATGGGTGAACCCATGCATCTAGGACCCACTAAGGTTGACTATCGTGGCATCAAGAGGGTGACTATCTTACTCTGATCTCAACTATGGCATCACTACTGCCTTCTTCCAACTATGCATGCAGCCACTGTGCTGGGGTTCGGAGAGTTGACATTGCAACTTGTGTGTGAGGTCCTTCGGTCCATCCCCAGTACCACCCATACATGCATGTGTATGAGCACAAGCACACACACACACACACACAAAGCTGTAATCGTCCTGTTTCTCCTTGCTAAAATTAAATGCCTCATCAGAAACAACCTAAGAGAAGAAGGGCTTATTCTTGCATCATTTAATAAGGGACACATCCCACTGCGGTGAAGAAAGCAGAGTGGCCAGGCCATGGAGTGGCTGGTCACATGGCATTGAAACTCATGAAGCAAAGAGATCTGTGCCACTCAGATTGCTTCCTCCATTATTATGTGAACATGTGATGAGCGGGGCATGTACATGAGCCAGGCATTGGGGCCCCCAAAGCCCGAGTTACAGGCCATTGTGGGCTGTCCCATATGAGTGCTAGGAACGGAACCCAGGTCCTCAGCGAGAGCAGTACACTTTCTTAACCAATGAGCCATCTCTCCAGCCCTACTTCCTCCTTTTTATTCAGCCTGGGACCCTCCCTCCTCCAGCCAGTGGTGCTGAGAGGGTCTTCCCTGCTCAGTCAAACTTGCCTGGAAATACCCTCCCAGACACACCCAGAAGTCTGTCTCCTGGGTGATGCCACATGCCACCAAGGTGACAATGAGGATGGCTCACCATGACCTCCTCTAAATGACTGACCTCTGATCTCAAGGCAACTGAGTAAACCACATTCAGCCCAGGCAATCAACCGTCCCACCCAGTCAGCACAGGCACCATTTTATCCGCCTTTATCCTCTCCGCTGAATAAATAGCGTACACACACTGGAAGAATAGTGACGTCAAGAGTCATCCAGCAACTGGTCTGTCTAGAAGCACCGTGTCCCCATTCAGCTCTGCATAGCTTGGGGCCTCCCATACCCTTTCCAACATGGTGAGCCTGGCCCGCTGGGTGGGTATCCAGTGCCTGGTGCCAGCTGCATAGCTCCAAGGAGGTTGCAACCAGCAACCTACCTAGAGGCCGGCTGGGGGAATCGTTCCGGGAGGGCTGTGGGTTTTTCTAAGCCCACACTTGACTCTATCCACACAGATCTGGCCTGTGTGTGGTCTGTGGGGAGGCTGCCCTAGGGAAGCTTATCGATCAGGCTGGACAGGAGAAGAAAGGGAAACACCTTCAAACAGCGGAGCTCCACGTCTGCAGAGGGTTGAAAAGATCCCTGGATACAGGATCCATCCCTGAGATGGCCACACACGGTTAGGACATGAGAGTCGAAGAAAAGGCAGAGCTGTGTGTGTGTGTCTGTGTCTGTGTGTGTCTGTGTGTGTGTGCGCGCGTGTGCAAGTGGGCATGTGCATGCATGCCTCTGAGCACAGAAGTTGCTCAGCAGCTCTAGCTATTACTAACTCCCCTGTAACAACATAAACGTGGAACACCTGTACAGGCCAGAGAAATGTGTGCGAATGCACGTAGTCACCCTGACACCTACACACACATGCTCAAGAACACATGTGTTCCATCCCCTTCGAGAAATTCCCACCCCAAGGGTGGGAGCGGGCACCTCCTTTGCGTTCTGTCCGTCCTATCCCCACTCTCACCCTCCCACTCAACCCTGGCACTCCTGGGACTGTCATCCACCCCGGACTTCCCTCTTGAGAGGGGAACGGTGGCCCAGGAATGCGTCTCTCCGATCTCAAATCCTGGCACCCAGGTCGCTTAGTGTGTCAGAGGAGACCTTTGTAATTCTGGCTCCATGAGACTGATGGACAGTGATCCGGTGGAGGTACAGACTCCAGAGATTTTTTAGCACTGCCCGAGGGATTTTTAACACTGTCCCAGGATTGAGAGCGATGAAGGACGCCTGCAGGACGCCTTGGTCTCCGGCAGGACTGATCCTGAGATGTGAAGCCTGAACACCCCAGTCGGCCCTCCCCACCACCCACTTCCCTAGGTACCGTGGCGGCAAAGCTAAAGCACATCCACGCACCGCGGCTGCCCCCTGCTGGACAGAGCCTGCGGTGCTCGGGTGCTGTGGGACCTGCTAACTGGGTGCTGGAGTCCCTTAGAGAAGGCTTTAGGGGAGCTTTTAGTAGCACGCTGGTAGAACCAGTGACTCAGGAAACTGAGACAGGAGGATTACTTGAGCCCAGGAATTTTTAGGCCAACTTGGGTAACATAGTGAGACAATTTTCCAGGAAGACCAGCTGGGCATGAGGGCTCATGCCTGGGCTCCAAGGCATGAGAAGACATGGCTTAGGAGACAAAGGCAGAAGAGTCGAGGAGAGTTAGAGGCAGAGTAGGGCTACATAGTGAGTTCCAAGGCATCCAGAGCTATGTGAGAAAATTCTGTCTTAAAAACAAGGCCACGTGTGGTGGCCCACTCAGGAGCAAGGGTAGGCAGAACACTGTGAATTTGAGGCCAGCTTGATCTATATAGAAAGTTCCAAGACAGCCAGGGCTATACAGTGAGATCTTGCCTTAAAAATAAATAAAAAAACAAAAATAAAAATAAACCAGAATTTAAGCTGGATGGTGTCGGCAGGTGCACACCTTTAATCCCAGCACTTGGGGGACAGAGGCAGGTGGGTCTCTGAGTTTGAGGCCAACCTGGTCTACAGAGTAAGTTCCAGGACAGCCAGGGCTACACAGAGAAACCCTGTCTCATATGTGAGTGTGTGAGTGTGTGTGTGTGTGTGTGTGTGTGTGTGTGTGTGTAAAGACAGAGAGAGAGGTGGGAGTGACTTCACAGCTCCGCACCATCCTGCCAATTTCAGCCTCTCCCAGCCTTCTAGAACCCCCTCCTTACCAACCACCACATCCCTCTCCCTCCTGAAGGAGCTACTTCTTACACCAAGTCTCCGCCATCATACTGGGAGTCCCCAGGGCAGAGGGAACAAGCCTGGGGCTGGCAGGGGTCTGCAGGATGCAGAAAGCCTTCTCCAGATGGGCGGGGCCTCTCACTCATACTCCACCCCCCGGGGGGGACGACCTCGGTAAAATGCCAGCTGCACTCATCACACGAAATGCCAGGTACGTATTTTGCTCCAAGCACTTTGCTGGTAATCCATACACCATTATCCTTATTTAGTTTCATAGTCTAGGAAACTGAGGCACAGAGAGATTGAGAGATACCCAAACACACACAGAGTGGGTCAACTCGGAACTGGGACTTGGCTCAGGAAACCACTCTGGTAACCACCCTTCCCTCTTAAGGGAAGAGAAGCAATGGGGATCTGTGTCCACCTTGGCCCAGGCTGGCTCCCACATCCCTTCCCCATAGAAGTCAGCCTGGAGTCTCCGCTCAGCTGGCAGCTATGGGGTTGTGGCGTCTCTTGCTTCCTTCTTAATTTTTCTGACAAGAGCAGATGCCACGGCAGCTGACAGCCAGCCTGTCGGATTGGATGGGAAGGCGGGCCCAGACCTCGTTTATCTGATGGAAAAATAGACTTGGACAAGGGGACTGCTGAGCTTCAGGAGACAAGGAGCGCCCATGGGTGACAGGTACAGATGGGATCCCAGCAGGCTGGGGTGGGGACAGGCCTAGGATAGGAGGCCCCAAATGCCAATGGAAGGTCTGCATAAGCCCCTGCTCCATCACCGTTTTTCTTCCCCTCTTCCTTCCTCTTTCCTTCTCTTCTTTCCCTCCAAACTCTGATCAACTTCCAGGCCCTGAGCCTGCACCAGTTTCTAGAGACAGAAGCTCCAAGACCGGCCAATCACTGTCCTCAAGGACATCCATCCAGACTAGGGAAACAGCCAGGCAGACCTAAAGACTCTGCAATGGTGCAGACACTAAGGCCCATCTGTTGGGGAGCAGCCTCTACCACGGACAATCCGACAATCCGTGTATCCTTCCCTCATATGGTGGGGTGCTAACGCTCTTGCTTCCGAAGTCTTAGAAGGCTTAAATGAATTAACCCGTGTGGTGCACTGTGGAGCAATGCCTGGCACATGGCCGGTGCCTTCTCCCTCTCACATCACCCGGGAGCAGACAGAATGCCAGCCGCAGGAACCCTGCCCCTGTCCCACTCCCGCCATTCATTTGTCCCACCTTTTACTCACACTCCGAAGCACCCCTGAGCGCCACCCCACCTGGTACAAGGCCCTCTTTACCATCCCTAGCAGGTGGGAGGTTCACCATGTGTGGGGTGCCCTCACTGCTCAGGTCCCTTCTGTGGGAGCTCACCCTGGCAGGCTAAAGGTCCTAGAAGACGTAACGGTTCTCCTTGGGTGACACAGCTTTCCGCCCCTCGCCTGGTATATCAGCCTCACCAGTCCCTCAAATCTGGAGTGCAAGAAACACCCCTATTATGGAAAGTTGCCCCAACTATGGTTGGACAGTTCTTTCTTAGGGCAGGCCTCAGTTTCCCCATCTGCAGTGCCAACTATGGACCAAAGGGACTGCCAGGAGTGACCTCTTTCTAAGTACATTTCTCTGATTCAGTCCCAGGCCTGCAGCCCACAGCTCCAAGCAGCAAAGGAACAATGCCCAGCGTTGGGTAACGGTTCCCTCCTGAGACTGAAACATTCTTGCAGGGAAGCTCCTTAAGCCAGAAGGTAAACCACTCAAAGAGCTGCAGAAGTCCCTGAAACTTATCAGACTCACTAGGCCCCTCCCCCACAGAGTAAGCATAAGCAAGTCAGACAAGCCAAGCTGTAAAAAAAAGACAGACTAGCCTACCTGCCTGGCAGGGGTATGGATCCACTCGGCCACCTGGAGAGGACACTGCTGAGCTGCCTGCGGGCTGTGTGGTCTGCTCCGGGTTCCCAGCTTTGTGAGCTGTCGTCACCCATGCTGGGCCAAGCTTTGGCGATGCAGCTGTCTCTGAGTTATTTCTGTTCCTGTAAGTAACCTCTCACCTATATTCCTATAGGTAACCTCAATAAAACTTATTGATTCATCAAGGTGGACTTTGGTGCTGTCTGAACTTTGGTCTCTCGTGGGCTCCCTATCTGGGGTGTGTATATTGTGATCCTCAGGAGAGGTCTCATCACACAACACCCAGGAGTTGGACACAATTCTAGCCTTTGCAGGCCCTTCAGAGATAAGTTCCCATCTGTGGATTTCATGTATTGAGTGTAACCTATGGGAGGTGTATGGAGGCCTATAACTATGTTTGGTTCCCTGTGTTTTGCATAATTCAGCTCGCATGTCTCCAAAAACATGTTCCCAAAAACATGGCTGAGTCCTGGACCATGGCTGCTGGCTTAGTACCTTCCAGTCATGGTTGGTATCAACTGGGACAGCCATTTCCCAATGTGCTCTACCCACGTGCCTGTACTTGACTAACCACATGAGATTAGTCAAGTTTCCTGGGCCTTTCTCAAGCTACCCCCTCCCTGCACACGGGTTCCAGGTCTGCAGTGTGGTCTTACAGATGCCTCAATACAGCTCCAGCAACTCTCCCCCACCCTACCCCTGCCCACTGGCCCAGCCCACCGGCTGCCTCCCTTGTCCTCCTGGGCTGGCTGGTTTTCTGTCAACTTGGCGCAAGCTTGAGTCATGTGGGAGAAGGAAGCCCCGACTGAGAAAATGCTCCCATCAGCTTATCCTACTCTTTAAATTAGTGACTGATGTGGGAAAGACCAGCTTACTGCTGGGAGGTGTCACCCCTGGGCTGATGGTCCTGGGTTCTATAGGAAAGCAGGCTGAGCATGCCATGGTGGAGCAAGCCAATGAGCAGTGTCCCTCCATGGCCTCTGCATCAGCTCCTGCCTCCAGGTGTCTGCTCCATTTGAGCTCCTTCCCTGGCTTCCTTCAGCAACGGGAGTGTGAGCTGAGAGTTGTTAACAACAAACCCTTTCCTCCCCAGGCTGCTTTTGCTCGTGGTGCTTTATCACAGCAATGGAAACCCTAAGGCACCTCCTCACTCCTGGGCTCTCCTTCCAGCCCCTGACCTATGCTGTTGCTCAGCCTGAAATCCTCCTATCTCAGAAAGCCATACTCAGCTGGACAGACCAGGCAAATAGCTTCCCTCTGAAAATCCTCAGCTTCCTCCTCAAGGAAGACTTCCCTAGGTTACCAAAAGCTGGCACAAGAGCTCCACAGCTCTCATGCCACTCGGGAAGAGCTTAATGCCTCTACCTCAACTCCCCTGCCTGACTAGGTGGTCCCAGAGGACAGGCAGACCCTGGCTCCACTGAGTCTCCAGCCTGGCACACAGAATGGGAAGGACAGCTGAGTCCGGCAGAGAGAAGAGGCAGGAAGCAGTGAAGAGGGTAGAAGGGAAGGAATGAGAGGATGGCTTCCTGCTTCTCTGCCTTTGCAGGCTGTTGCTGGCCCAAGCTCACGGTGACAATGCAGACAGTTCTTCCTGAACACCATGATTCGCCCTGGGCCGGCTGCCAGGCCCTGTGACTCTCCAAACTGAAGAAATGACTGAAGCAACTGCCGTCTCTAACAGCCTGCCCTCTTTACACATCCTCTGAGAGTGAGAGAGACAAGATGGACCCCTGTTAGCCTTGACTGACACAAAGGTGCCTCCCCCTCTCCCTCTGCTGTCCCTGGCCCCATACCTGCCACCTCCAAAACCAACAGCCTGAACAGCCCAATTTGTCACAAAGTCCATTCCTTGTCCCTCTGTGAGGCCAACTGATTGAGGAAGGAAGCACAGAGACACCAGCCAAGCTGTGACCAGGATGTCCACTGAACCTCACAGGACCAGTCTTCAACAGCAACATCACACACTGGCAAGGCCACATGCTCCAGCAACTCTTCACACAGCCTGACCCAAAGAATCACAGAGCAGTTTCAAACTGATTTCTGTGCATCGATGTACACTAGCAGAGTGAGCCATGATCGGCAGGAGGCAGAAGCTAAAGGCATCCATCAAATGCTTGGGTGGACTCCGAACCGTGGAGACAGCACGGATTTAACAGCAAGCCAGTTCCCACTTAACTACAATGTGGGTGAATCGCAGAGGTACTGTTCTAAGTGAAAGGACCCAGATGCACGAGGACAAACATCACAGGGTTCCACCAGGAAAGGTGCCCAGAGCAGCCATGCTCACAAGCACAGGACGAATTCAGGTCTGGTAGGATTTAGTGACTAGTGGTGACAAGGAAACGCCTCTGATGGACGGTGCGACGGCTACAGCCAATGTGGACGCTCTCCAAGGAATCTGATGCCCTCTTCTGGCTTCCAAGGGCACTGCACACACATGTGCATACACACAGGCAGACAGACACACGTACACACGTAAATACAAGTGAGCTCTCTTTTTTTTTTTTTTTTTTAAAGTAAGCCAGGCAGTGATGGTGCACAGCTTTAGTCCCAGCACTTGGGAGGCAGAGACAGGCACATCTCTGAGTTCGAGGCCAGCCTGGTCTACAGAACGAGTTCCAGGACAACCAGGGCTACACAGTAAAACCTTACTAGAAAAACAAAAAAAACAAAAAACAAAAAAAAAAAAAGATTTTTTTTTAAATTAATTGAAGCAAGATAGGATTATCATGAGTTTAAGGCCAGTGTGAGTTACACAGCAAAAGTCTGCCTAAGAGAAGACAACAGGGGCTAGAGAGATGGCTCAGCGGTTAGGAGTGCTGTCTGCTCTTCCAAAGGACCCAGGCTCGATTCCCAGCACCCACATGACAGCTCACAACTGTCTGTAACTCCAGTTCCACAGGATCTGATACTCCCACATGAACCAATACACATAAAGTAAAATTAAATAAATAATAAAAGAAAAAATTACAAAAAAAAAAAAGAAGAAGACAATAAAGCAGCGGAGGAGAGAGAGGAATAAAAATAAAAGACTCTCCAGCTACTGTATCTCAGGCAGGCAGGATGTCCTGATGACTTGAGTTCAATTCTTGGGACCCACATGGTGAGGAAAGAGAGCTGATTCCTTTGACCTTTATGTGGGAATTATGGCACATTCGAACCCACACTCATATACACAAATAAATGAAAACAGGGCTAGGAAGATGGCTCAGCTGTTCAGAGCATGTACAGCTATTGCTTAGGACCTGCGTTCGGTTCCCAGCACACACCTCAGGCGGCTTACACATGTTTGTAACTCCAGCCCCAGAGGATCTGCACCCTCTTCTGGCCTCTGGCCTCTACCCTCACGTGCACACACAGACATTCACATGCACACTTGATCTAAGATAAAATATTTAAATTAATTAATTAATGTAAAAATAACTTAACAGCCTACAGTATTTTTAAACCAATGATAGCTATTATTTTTCCAAAGCTTTAAATCTTTATTATTTTGGCTGTGACATCTCACTAAACTCTCATACTTGCCATAATTAAGTGGTTTGGTTAATTTTATTGGATTTCCTAGTAATAAGATTACATCTCTGGCAAATGACGTTAACTCTCCCATAAATTTTGTTCTGCTGATTTCTGTCTCATTGCCTCAGCTGTTTGGAGTGCTTTGCTGTGCCTGGACACGCCAGACTTCAAGGCAGCTATAGGGGAAAAAAAATAAATCAGCAAACAGAAGCATGTGACAGAGTAAACAGGCAAATGACAGCCTGGGGCAGTGGTGGAGGATGGGGTGATAGGGCAAAGCTGGACCAGAACTGTTGATGAGGCTCTCCGGGGATGCACAGCATGATTAGCTAGCTGAACATGACTCCCAGTCTATACTTAAAGCCGTGATCCAGCATGGCAACCAGGCACTGCGGACACCGTCATAATCACCTTGTGCCCAAAGTGTCTTTTTTACTACAGTGACAGCTGGCATGCTGGGTACTTTACCTCAACCAAACAGACCCAGGGGTCCTCATCTGCAGGTCCCAAGCTAGTCTCATCCAATACAAAGCCCCAAATGGAGAGGAGTTCGCTTGTCTTTACTGGGGAAACTCAGTACTCCCTCCGCCTTGTTCAGCGCATGAACCCCTTAAAAGTCCTGCAGCTAATGCATCTGACGACAGACAGAAATGAAGCTCAGACTTTTCAATTGGTCTAGCCAAAGAGAAGCCCAAGGTTTGGAGGGAGAAGCCTGAGTGTCCATCGGATGTTGTTTCCATTCAACGTGAATGAGGGAACCTAGGCTGAATCGCCCTCTGGGCCTTTAAACTGCACGAACTCAAACTGCCTGCACTGGTTAAGGGTGAGTCTCTGTTATTTGGACGGAGCCAGGCCAATACCGTTTAAAAAAAAAAAAGGTAATATTTTTCACGGGGTCTATCATTCCGTTGCAATGTAGCCATCTGAAGAGAAGCGTCAGTGAGAAAAGTAATTAGAATTCTCAGTTTATAAACATTTCCTAAAATGTGAATTCAGGGAAGAAATTAGCAGGTCTTTTCATTGTCTGCTCCGTGTTTCCACAGTCACGCTTCATCTACCTACTCCTGGGTTAATCAACATTTTCATAAATTAGGCAACTTGGAAGGTTTCTACTCCTGTGGCTCCCACAAGGAGAGAGGTGAGTGGTCACAAGCGAGGCCGTGGTATGGGCACATTACAGTTTACAAGGCCCAGGAACACGCAATTCCACACGGCCCTGAGATGTCCAGACACTGAGGTATCTAGTCCTGAAAGTTCACTCCAATAAAGCTGTGCACTTAACAGTTCTTGGGCGAGGACAACGGTCACCCATTGCAGACTTCACTGGTGCCGTTTGGCCAGCCCCGTTTGCTCAGGTCTTTCATCACTGTGACCAAAGGCCCCACAAGAGCACATTAAAGGAGGAATTACTCACCTATTTGTTCGTTTGTCCTCAAACTCCCTGTGTAGCTGAGGAGGACCTGGAACTCGCAGTCCTCCGGCCTCCACTTCCTGCGCGCTGCCATTACAGGTGTGTGCCATCACGCCCAGTTTGTGTGGTGCTGAGAGTAGACCCAGGGCTTCAGGCGTGCTGGGCAAGCACTCTCCTGACGGCCGAATTCCTGGTTCAGAGAGCTGATTTTGCCTTTCAGGTGTAGTCCATCATGGTGGGGAGGCCATGGAATTAGAGCAGCTCACAGCAGCTGATGTTCTCATCTCGGGAAACAGGGCTAGGGCCAGAGCTAGGACCAGCTAAAACCCACAAGTCCATCCCTGCTGGCCTTAAAACTGCCAGCTGGTCCTCATGTCCAAAAGGTTCCACAAACTAGCTGGGGACCAAGCATTCAAATACATGAGTCCCTGAGGGACATTTTAAAACATTAAACACTTAAAACATAGTAGCATGGTCCTTTCCTATCTTGTTCATCATGTGCTCCTCAATTTATGCTTAAAAACCCAAGCTGGGCTCAGTATGGCATGCCTGTAATCCCAGCACCCTGAGAAGCAGAAGCAAGCGGATCTCTGAGTTTGAGGCCAGCCTGGTCTACAAAGTGAGTCCAGGATAGCCAAGGCTACACAGAGAAACCCTGTCTCGAAAAAACAAAAACAAAACAAAACAAACAGACAAAAATTAAAAAAAAAAAAAAAAAAAAAAACATTAAAGATCTCTTGACCCAGTGAAATGAAAGTAGGCAACTGGCCACCTTGGCCAAGGTTGCCAAAGTCGGCCAACCTTCTGCATCAATAAAGTGCAATTGAAACACCTGTCACCAAAGGTAAAGTGCCAGCACTCTGGTCGTAAGAACCCACTTTAGGCTTGGTTGCTTCCACCATACCTTTTATATGAAAAGAGAAAATCAATATCAGCCTCAGCCTGGGGCCATCTGTATATGGTTTTGTAACTGACCCTCAGGCCAGCACAGCCCTTCAGCCTTCAAACCAGCCTCAAAGAGACTTACAGGAAAACCTCAGACAGGTTCTAAAATTAGTCCCCCAGACAGGCCTGGGTGGGATGCTTTCATGGGAATGGAGCTCAGTGCTATCTCCCTCATAGACTCCTCCCCGGAGAGGGGACCGGACACCTAATGACTCTGCCAGAGGCCCATCCTCAATGTACAGTCTATGACTGTCATCTGAAGGCCCAGTGGGTGAAAGAAAAACGCTGGCTGTGGCCATAGGGACCAGCTCAAGGACCGACTCAAAGGGCCCCCATTTAGCAACCAGAGTGGCTTTTTCTGTAGCTTCAGAACATAGCAGGAATTCGGGGAGAAAGTTACCACAGTAAAAGAAAGAACTTTTTTTTTTCTTGAGAGGTGAGGGGAAGGAGACAGGTTTTGTTTGCTTGGAGACTGCCTGGGTGCTATGGTTCCCTCCCTGTACCTGTAAGATACACACTCCTATCATTCCAAGACCTGCTCCCAGTGTCCCCACACAGTCAGACCACAACCAACCCCTTGACGCTTCCATCTCCCACCTGCCTATCCTGCAGGCCCCCAGCCAGAGCAGCCTTCTCTGCCTGCTTTTCCCCCAGCCCCTGGAAGTCAGACCTCACCTTTGCCCACAGCTGGCTGGAACCTTCCTCATGCTCCTGCTGGTCCTGCGACTTCATCTCCCAGGAGCCTCTGCGACGCATCCAACTCACTTCTGCCCAATCCCGCCTCCCCCCACCCCCATCCCGCACTGACTACCTCTCCTCCAGCTGGGCACTCTGCCCCTGCTAGTGCCCAGAACAGTTTTCCCTGATCCTCCACGGGGTCCTCCCTTTCTGTCGTCTCCAGGGGCACCTTCCCATTTCCTCTCCAAATACAACCCTTTCAATGGACGACAGGCGCCCTGAGGAACTCACAGCAAAGCAGGAGTCTCATTAACCTCCCTTGCCCTTTCACACAGTCTCGCACCTGCAAGGGGTACCTGCCACCTGCTAGACTGTGCGGTCCCTGGAGCACAGCTTTTATGAAGATTATGCCCACCTACTCGGATGGGGACTCAGGTTTGTTCTGTGGGAGCCCTATCCTAGCCCTGTGGACGCTAGCCTGGGCAGAAGTCTCGGCCTCATTCAGACCCCACTGTCCAGGACCCTCCTCCTCACTCCGCTCGTCTTCTCGACCACTGTGCAGGGCAGACACGCACACAGAAACCCGGTGTGGGGGTCTACTAATCTACGCCCGGGCCGCTGCCAGCCACCACAACCGCCTCTCCTCCTTCACCCCTCCCAGCTCCGCTCCGCACTCCTCCTGGCGTGTGGCAGTTCCGTGGTCCTGTTGTTTAATTTTGCTGAACACCGAGTCCCGACCCCACGTTAATTGGTTTTACTCCAGCCTTTTGTGCCTTCCATTAAATGAGGAAATGCCACCCATAAAATTTTAATTTTAAAAGCCAACTTGTTTGTTTTATATTGAAATTCCCTGGGCAGCTCCAGCAGAGAGAAACAGACACACTTTTTTGTTTGTTTGTTTCATTAAAGCAACTTGAGTGAAGATAAAAAAAAAAAGAAGAAGAAGCTGAAAAATTAGATTTAAAAACAGAGAGCGAGAGGCATTTAAAGAAAATGAATGAAAATGAGCTTCCGCAGAGGGTTGTGAGGACCCCAGCTCTCATCTCTGCTGCACTCCTAAACCTCCTGGGGGAGCCACAGCAGAGCTGAGCCAAGCAGGAAGTGGGGACCAGGAGGACAGACTTTCTGCTCACTGAACACTAGCCAGCTGCAGATGCTAGAAGAGGGAAGAGCGGACCCCTGACCCCACCCCCAGCAGGACACCATTAAGCCAGGTCCTGCAGCTGGAGCACCTAACTGGGCTCAGCTCTATCATTTACCAGCTACATCATCAGGGGTTGCTGAAAGGCAGTGGCCTCTGCTTTGCCATTTTCAAAATGGGAATAATGGTAGTCCTTAGTCAAGTGGGTTGTTGTAAGGGTTAAATCATTTGGAAATGGGCTGAGGAGATGGCCCAGTGGGTAATGTACCTGTTTCGAAAGCATGAAGATCTAAGTTCAAATCCCCAGAACCCACATAAAGTGGGATACGATGGTGTCTGCCTTTAATCCCAGCACTCCAACAGTGAGGTGGAAGACAAAGACTCACCAGAAGTGGGTGGGCCAGTGAGCCTTGCCTACAAAGTAGCCAACAAAGGATCACATCTCAAGCCAGGTGAAAGTCAAAGAGCCAGTTCCCAAGATTGCACCACCTATGCACCATAGCAAACACACACAGGGAAAGAGCGAGAGACAGACAGAGAGAGAGAGACAGAAAGACAGGGAGCGAGGGAGAGGCAGAAAGAGAGAGAGAGACTAAATAGACTGAAAACATTTAAAACAACTTCAGAATTTTGTTTTGTTTTGTTTTAGAAAGAGAGTATGTTGGCTTGGAGGGGGGAACACTGGAGAGGTGGCTCAGAGGTTAAGAGCACTGGCTGCTCTTGTAGAGGTCCTGAGTTCAATTCCCAGCAACTACATGGTAGCGCATGACCACAACCATCTATACTGGGATCTGATGCCCTCTTCTGGCATACAGGTGTACATGCAGATAGAGCACTCATACACATAAAATAAATAAATCTTTTTTTAAAAAAAGAGAGCGTGTGTGTGTGAACCTGCACAGGTACACCATGTGTGTCAACATCAGAGGACAACTTTGGGGAGCTTGTTCTCTCCTTCCACTGTGAGATCCGGGGACCTGAACCCAGGTCATCAGGCTTGTGTGCCAAACACCTTTAAGCACCTCTATCTGCTGAGCCATCCCATTGGCCCTTAAAACAACTGTGTATGCAATAGGTGCTTAACAACTGCTAGCTTTTGCTACTCCCATCCTTCTGGTACCCTCCTGCCTCTCTTTTCCCTGGCCATTCAAGTTTCTGAGCTAAAAGCAAAGGAGAGGCCATGAGAAGGTTTGAAGTGTGGGGAGTCCCGTTCCAAGACGTGATTCTTGTAGCTCGGATACATTTACTAAAGTTTTATTGTAACTAAGGCTGGATAGATGGCTCAGTGATTAAAAGCACTGGCTGCTCTTACAGAGGATCTGAGTTATGTTCCCAGCATGACATACAGCAGCTCACATCCCCCGGTCACTTTAGTTCCAGGGGATCCAGCGCCCTCTTCTGGTCTCAACAGGCACCTGCACTCACATGCTCATACACATACAGACTCACACGGACACATATAATTTTAAGGTAAATCTGGGCTGAAGAGATGGCTCAGCAGTTAAGAGTACTGGCTGCTCTTCTAGGGGAAGACCAATTTGCAGCACCCACATGGCAGCTCACACCTGTCTGTAGCTCCACTTCCAGAGGCTCCAACACCCTCACACAGACATACATGCAGGCAAAACACCGCTGCACATGAAATAAAAACAAAGTTTTTTTAAATATAAGTATTTAAAGAAATTCTGTTTTAATCATTTTTTAAAAACAATCTTCGTGGGTTCGGATCCAAGCTCTGGCACTATCCAGCCATGTGTTCTTGGAAACGCCTCTCCATCAAGATGAGAATCATAAATCAGCCAAAATAAGGACCCTATGCAGCACTGGGCACGGATAACACTAAGATGGCTGGTGGTTGGCATCAGCTGAAAGTCCAGCAGCAGGCAGAAGCTTTAAGGGTCTGTAAGTGAGGGCCAGCGAGAGCAAGTGGCTGCAAAGTATGGGGAGCTCCCAACCATTGCCATGGGTGAGTACACACTACAAGCCTTTCCATTCTAGAATCTGGGAGGTGGTCTGTGGTCCTCCTACCCCAGGCTACCCCAACCCTCAACCCCTGGTGCTTCCTGGGTCTAACCTTGGCCTGGGGTCCCGACTGGCTTTGGTTCATCCAGGAAGCTCACTACACTGAGGAGTCAAGGCCTAGGGAAACACTGGGGATATGGAGCTGGGGCTAAGGAAAAACGGCAACCTCTGACCCTTAGCCCCATGTTCTGGGGTAGGAGTAGGTTTCTCTAAGAACTGCAAAGAACTCTGGTCTGAGGACTAAATGAAGTCAGGGCAAGGTGTTTTCACCCAGGTCCAGCTCCTGGAGAGAGCATAAAGGAGACAGAGCTGGGGTACCTGATCTCCGAGAGAGGATAGACAGGGGTGTCCTCCTAATTCTTGAGTCTATTCACACATTCCAGAACTTCCAGCCCTGCCTGGCAGACCCAAGGCTACTCCCCTAGCACCTCAGACCCTCAGCCCTCCAGGCAGGAACAGCCTGGCCTTCATGCACTCCAAGTTGAGCAGCTGTCTCAGGGGGAACTCCCAGCATCCCTCAAAGGAACCCCTAGGACTCACTGAAGTTTGAGCGGGTGAGACAGAAAGGCGAGAACCAGCCCCAGGGCATTCTCCTCTTGTCTCCTCTTCCTTTCTCCATCTTTTTTCCTCCTCCCTCCCTCCTTCCCCCTTCTGTTTTCTCCTCTTCCCTTTCTCCCTCTCTCCTCCATCTCG
This sequence comes from Psammomys obesus, assembly GCF_907164565.1. Taxonomy (NCBI): domain Eukaryota; kingdom Metazoa; phylum Chordata; class Mammalia; order Rodentia; family Muridae; genus Psammomys; species Psammomys obesus. The sequence continues at coordinate 4,205,747 of NW_026591598.1, read as the reverse complement.
CCTCTCCCCTTTTTCCCTCACTTCCCGCCTTGGCCCAGCAGCTCTAGTTTACATATTCTGATAGCAATTTTCTTGCACACCCTCCACAGTGAAGCTCTCTGTTCCCTCCCTGAGCCCCTGTACCCCAACTGCCAGGATCCCCGAGTAAGCAGATGTCCTCATACCCCCAGAGGGTGGAGAGCCCTGAGAGCTGAGGAGGAACATGTGAGGAGGCTGGATCCTTTCTAAAGCCAAGATGAACAGGCCAAGTATGACGTGGGCCCTGCCTGGGATACTTCAAGTTTTGCAATGTCCCTTGAGCACCAGGGAGGACAGAGGTGATGACATCACCAGAGGATCTAAGAAAGATGGCCCTGGGACATGTGAAGGGATGCTGGAAGAGAGGTGGAAGGAGAGCACAGTGGGAGCACTGAAGGCAGTATGCGGGAGCACAGCAGTGAACACAGGGAATGGAGTGAAGTACAGAGTACAGTGAAGGGAACAGGGAGGGAGAGAGAGAGCACAGCGGGGAGCACAGTGGAAGCATGGAGGGGAGCAGCATGGTCTATCACTGGGCCAGGAAGTGTGCAGAGATGATGGATGCTGAAAGGAGGAAGGTTGTATACCAGCTAAGCAATATTAGGGTGACAAAGATGCTAGGCCCCAGATGCTCCCCATGCCCTTTCTCACCTCCCAGCCCCTAGGGTCACAGCTGCCCAGAACCTTGGAAGCCTCCCAATCCTGGACCCCCAAGGTCCCTCCTACATGGCACCTTCAGACAGTCTCGGGACCATCTCACCGCTCCAGACCCGGGGCCTCCAGCTGAGTATGTCTGCCTCTGGCCTCCCTGAGGCCCTCTTGCTTTCATAGAGAAGGGCTGTTTGCAGGACCTTTGCCTGCTGCTGTGAAGGACAGGAGCTGAACACATCCACTCTCCCAGGCAAGTGTCTGGGGAGAATTGATGCCCAAGTCTTGGCAACCAGTGCCAAGCTTAGTTGTAACACTCATGCCTCAGGAGGAAACAGGCATCCGGATCCAAAAAAGTCCTTCAGGCCCGTGCTCTCCATCCTCACGGGACCTGCAACCCCTCCCGTGTGCATCCCTCCCCAGGAGTCCTCCTCCGCCCACCGCAGGTCCATGCTCATCCTCACAGTCTCCGGTCCTAGATATAGATATCTATATCTAGATATAGATATGCCGGTCCTAGGCATAGATATTCCTTCCAAGTTGTTCTCTCAGGATGGCCAGCCTGAAGATCCAAAACTGCAGCAGGGCAGTGGTGGCACACGCCTTTAATCCCAGCATTTGGGAGGCAGAGGCTCTGTGAGTTCAAGGCCAGCCTGGTATACAAAGCAAGTCCAGGACAACCAAGGCAACACAGAGAAACCCTGTCTCGAAAAAACAAAAACCAACCAAACAAACAAAAATCCCTAGCTGCTTAAGGTCCATGAAGTTTTGCTTTCTAAGGTACAGGGGACAGGCCGCCCTGGTTTGATCCCTTCATGTATCAAAAGACCACCTGGAAAAGTGAAGCTCAGACTGTAGGAGGGACTGGCTTCCTTTGGTTCAGACTACCCATCTCCCTAGACTCCCAGCAGTCACCAGGAGGGGACGCTGAGGGCCATCCACCAGGTGAAGGCTGGCTGTGTCACCGGTAACTAGTAAAGTCTTTCCTGGCTCTGGGCCCCTCCCCACTGAGGATGTGAAGAAATGAGAATGTTGGGGAGCCAGAGTGCCTTGCTGTGGCGACACACCCACACAACCCAGCCGCAGAGAAGGCAGCAGCATGTCCTCAGCGGAGTCATGACCTGCTATGACTGCAATAAACTGTGTCACCTCTGATGTCAGGGCGTAGGCTCCAGCTCTCCGCTGCAGGAAAGGCCTCAGGGACCAACCAAGGTTGCACAATTTCTCCTTGGGTCACAGTGGAGCCCGGCGCCCACTAGCTGCCCCACTCTCCCTGTCTGCAGGTGGCCACCCCGCCTCTCCCTTTGCACAGAAGCTGCAGGGAGGCAAGCTGGCCTTGGTCCACTCGCCCCTGAAATGCCTTTCATGGTCCACTCGTTTGGCAGCTTTAGCAGAAAAACTCACATGGGGATTGCACATGAATTCGGGCCCCCAGCTTCCAGGAGGGGCAGCAGGGAAAGGAGGTGCACACCTTCTTTTAGTAGGAAGACGACTGGAGCCAGGCCCAAGAGTCCTCCACTGGCCTGCAAAGCCCACAAGTTTGCCAGCAGGGACCAGGGTCCCTCCCAGCCTCCAGCGGAGCCAAGTGTTTCTCCTGTTGAAAAGCTTGCCAGTCCTTGTCCTAGAGTGTTTGGGGATAGGTCTATTATGAGAAGTCTCCTTTTGAATAGAGACACATTCAGATCCAGATGCAGTCCCCTAAGAACAAAAGCCCCTCCAAGTTCTCTTCTCCAGGCAAACTGGCCTCCTTTGAGAAAGAACCGCTTCTCCTAAGTGGAATCCATTCCCCTAGCCAAGAGCCTGCCGTTCTGAATTTGTTAAATGCAGTTTAATAGCCTTTCTCCATCCTGTTTCAGATCGGGGAGGGACTGTCCAAGGTGGACGGTCACCACTGATGGATTCAATAGATTGAATATGACTTCATGAAAAAAAGAAAGCTGCACTCTTTTTAGTTGTTTAGATGGGTTTTTGTTGTTTTTTGGTTTTTGTTTTTTGTTTTTTTATCTCCCAACATCCAAGACACATCCTCTAACAATACGAGTATGAGAGGAATTGTCATACAGATTGTCAAAGGGCCTCTCCAGTGGCCTGCTTCATTTTACCCAACCGAAAGACAACCTTGCAGGAAGGGGAAAGGAGCCATTCACCATACAGAGACAAGAGGCATCTATGTCTCATGTCTGCAGTCCCAACGCTCAGGAAGACGAGGCAGGCAGGTGGATTGTGGCAACTTTGCAGCCATATAGGCCTCGGCTACAGTGTGAGACCCTGTCAAAGAAAGAGAGCAGGGAGTTAAGGGTACAGATCAGTTGGCAAAGTGCTTGCCTAGCATATACAAAATCTTGAGTTCGACGCCCAGCACTACATCAACCAGGCATGGTAGGGCCCGTCCTCCCGGCACCTAAAGGCGAAGACAGAAACAGAAGGTCAAAGTCATCCTTGGCAACATAAAATGTTCAGGGACCATCCCATTATGTACGAGGCTCCTTAAGAAGTGGGGAGCTGGAGACATGGCTCAGTGGGGTTATGAGCTCTGGCTGCTCTTCCAGAAAACCGGAGTTCCGTTTCCCAGCACCCACATGGCAGCTCTCTGTAACTCCTTCCTCTGGCCTCTTCAGGCACATGGCGCACAGACATACATGCAGACAAAACACCTATACCCATAAAATAAGAATAAAAACTTTCTAAAAGAATGACATTATCTTTCTTAAAAGTCTACATGGATTGTCAGTCCCGGTTTCATCACTTCCCCCTTCCCCCGCCAAGACAGGGTTTCTCTGTGTAGCCTTGGCTGTCCTGGACACTCTCTGTAGGACCAGGCTGGCCTCAAACTCACAGAGATCTACCAGCCTCCGCCTCTCTAAGTGCTGGGATTAAAGGTGAGCGGCACCGCACCCGGTTCATCACTTATTTTCTAAAGTGAAACTTAAAAGAGAGGAACTGTGGGTCTCAGCTTTGTTGATGATCATGAGTATAGTTATCCAACAGGAATTTTTATGAGTAGGGTCTAGTATTTGTGTTAAAGCCACCTGAAAACGGCAGCCAGGAACCCTGTTCTCATTCTTTTTGCATATCTTTGGCACTGGGAAACTCACTACCTGAGGGAGAGGAGCTCCTTCACGTGATGAGATAGAACTGACAAGCAGAGTTATTTCTCAGCCCCCTGTTATCTTGGTGGGTGCAAGGCAAAACTACGCTGTTCCTCCTGCTCTGCCGATCTGAGTCTTCTCTCCGAGGACAATGTCCCCAGTTCCCGTGTCCTTCGCCCTTCAAAAGTTAGACTCTAGTTCCTCCTGCTTCCTCAAACAAATGACAAACAGAAGTGACTGTACCTCCACAGCTATCACCCCCTCGATCCACATCACACTTCCATAGGCGTGCGGGGGGTGAGGGAGGCCATTTTAATTTGGAGCAGCCCTCTTACCATGGACTTACAGCAAACCTTCAGTCAGAGCCTGTCTCGTGCAAAATCTTTTAATATTTGGGTCTGCTCTGGGTGTTTTGGGCCCTGGTTTGGTCATTTAAAAGAGCAGCCTGGGCAGGCAGATCTCTGTGAGTTTGAGACCAGCCTGGTCTACTTAATGAGTTGCAGGATAGTTAGAACTACATAGAGACCCTGTGAAAGAAAGAAAGAAAGAAAGAAAGAAAGAAAGAAAGAAAGAAAGAAAGAAAGAAAGAAAGAAAGAAAGAAAGAAAGAGAAAGAGAGA
>NW_026591598.1:4187265-4201273 GCF_907164565.1 Psammomys obesus | reverse complement strand
AAGAAAGAAAGAAAGAGAGAGAGAAAGAGAGAGAAAGAAAGAAAGAAGGAAAGAAAGAAAGAAAGAAAGAAAGAAAGAAAGAAAGAAAGAAAGAAAGAAAATAAGTAGGGGACTGGGCACTAGTCCTGGCTCTTCTGCATGTTAGTGCACATGCCTTCTGTGCCTTGGCTACCTCTGCTTAAGGAAACATGGCATGTCCACCAGCTAGCAGGTGCATCTGGAACCTCTGTGTCCTCATGTATGAGGAACAGCAGCGCACCGGTAACCTTGGTGAACAGATGACATGCACAGAGTGCCAGACACCAGCGAATACCATAGCAACTCCTCATGCCCGCCTACACACACACACACACACACACACACACACACACACAACGCCTAGGGGAGAGCTGCCAGGCCCAACAGCACAGACATTCTTTCCAAGCAGCTCTGAGCATCCTCAGAGTAGAGGAGAGCTGAAGGTGGAAGGGGACAGACAAGGACACCAGAGGCCTGGACCATGAAGAACCACAGATGGTCATAGATCTGAAAACCAAAGAGAAGCAGATAGGTGCCCTCCCCATCATATCTTGGCCTGCCAGGAAGGTCACTGCAGGGAGGTGTCTGCCAGCTCCTTCGGCTCGGGAGTGTTAGCATGTTAGCATGCCTACTCCAGGCGAGCTGCCACATGCAAAGGCCATGCTTCCCGTATGCCTCAGGTGCGCAGAGTCAACAGGCAGGAGCTGATCCCACTTCCAAAGCCACCATCATATGGGCTGGTCATGAAGCTGGGGGAGTTTAATCCAGGGCAGTGGGAGGTTTCACTTCGCAGTTGTCTCTTGTTTTCCTTTTTGAAACAGGGTCTCATGTAACCCAGGCTAGCCTCAAACTCACTAAGAACAGCCTTGAATTCCAGATCCTCTACCCTCCATCTCTCATGTGTCAAGAATACAAGACTCACCCCTACAGTGCCTGATCACTGAAGTGAACCACATCCCCAGCCCCATTTTTAAGAATTTATTATTTTTGTCCAGCAATGGTAGCTGACACCTCTAATCCCAGGGGAGGCAGGCTAATTTCTGAGTTCAAAGCCTGGTCTACAAAGTGAGTTCCAGGACTGCCAGAGCTACACAGAGAAATCCTGTCTTAAACCCCTCTCCCCCCCCAAAAAAAAAAATTATTTTATTCTATGACGTGTATGTGTGTTTTATCTTCGTGTGTGTCTGTGTGCCATGCGCATGCCTGGAACTTGCTGAAGCTGGAAGAGGGTGTCAGATTCCCTGGAACCGGAGTCACAGACAGTTGTGAGCTGCCATGTGGATGCTGGGAATTGAACCCGGATCCCTATTAGAATAGCCAGCGCACTCAACCGCTAAGCCACCTCACTAGTAACCCACGCCCTCTTTTTTTTTTTTTTTTTCAGTGCTGGGGATTGAATCTAGGGCTTTACGCTTGCTATTTTTGTACTTTCACTTTTGTTTGACAATGCTGTGGGGTCGAACCCAGGGCTTCATTTATGTTAGGCAAGCGCTCTGCCATTGAGCTACAACCCCAGCTCTGTTTTTATAATTGCAAGAAGTGCTCTCCAATCACATCAGCTTCGGGCCCTATGAGACGTCTCTGCTATCATCCATTTGTAAATAAGAGAAAAAAGCCACAGAGAGAGGTAAAGTCATTTTGACCAGGTGACAGGTAAGGGTGGGGAGGCCCAGCCTCCTTTTGTGAAGCCTGAGGCTCCAGGACAGCAGCCGGGAGCCTGCCTTTATGGGCAGCACTAGCCTCTGTTTTCACATTTTAATCAATTGGTAAACACTTACTTATCAATCTTTCCAGCTGAACCATTGAAGACTGTACTTGTGAGCAGGAGACTCACGCCCTCCTATCGCCTGATACATCCAGTACAACACAGCCTACCCTAGAGTCATTCCCCTCATTAAATAATTCTAAATTGCTTTTACACCCATAAGGCAGTATTGATTAAAGACACAAAAATTTTCTTTTAAAAATCTATGCCTGGCGTGGCAGTGAACTGCCTGCAATCCCTCACTTGGGTGTTGGAGTCAGGAGGACTAGATAGACATTCAAGGTCATCCTCAGCTACAGAGTATGTCTGAGGATAACCTGGGTTCTGAGCTCTTACCCCACTGCCACAAAAAGGGACGGGGGTGGGGGTGGGGGCTCTGAGATGCCTCCGCAGGTAAAAGTGCTTGCCCTATGAGCCTGATGAGTTTATTCTCGGGATGTCTTAGCAGGAGAGAAACAATTCCTGAAATCTATCCTTGGACCTCCACATATTATTTATGTGTATATGTATGTATCTATTTGTGTATATACATATATTTGCTTGTTGGCTTTTTGTTTTGATTTTCGAGACAGGGTCTCTTTGTGAAGGCATGGCTGTCCTGGACTCGATTTGTAGACCAGACCCGTTCTAAACTCACCGAGATCCACCTGCCTCTGTCTCCCAAGTCCTGGGACGAAAGGTGTGTGCCACCACTGCCCAACGTTTTGTTGTTGTTTGTTTGTTTGATTGATTTAGAAGGAGGCATCACGATAACTCAACATCGAAAGGCACTGGCCACCAAGCCTGATGACGTGAGCTCAGTCTCCAGCAGCCACACAGTGGAAGAAGGAGGACTGGCTCTCCAAAGCTGTCCTCTGACCTCACATATACACTATGGCGTACACACTCACATTCATGTGTGTGTGCATGCGTGAGCACACACGCACACGCATACAGTAAATAAAGTGTGAGCTCTTTTTCTTAATTTAGAGGACTCAAGATACAGCTCAACGGTGGAGTGCTTGCCTAGCACGTGAGAGGCCCTGATTTCAATATGCATGACCGCCAAAAGTGCCAAAGAAAATTATATATGGTGTCTATACAAAACTGAACATTTTTCTAGTGTTCAGGAGAGAAAACAGAAATCCGTGTTCAATGTCAAGTAACAAAGAACTATCAGAGGAAAATATTTGAAAACTCTTGTAAGGAGCTAATTTCCCTTGTCTTTAAAGGGCCTCCTGGGACTCAGCAAGTACAAAAGACCAATAATTCACCAGCCAGAGGGACACCAGACAAAAGCGGCCAGTCTGCAGCACCTTGGGAGCCAGACTCAAGTAGACGCTCTGCCATTTGCACCTGAAGCTCCTTGGAGCCTTTCAGGAACTGTGGGATCTACTGGAGGAAGAGGGGCTGGTGGGACCCCGGCCCTGCCTGTCTCTTTCTGCTGCCATGAGGAGAGCAGCTTCTCAGCCTGTGCCCATGCCTCTTGATCTCACCCCTTGATAGTTAATTTGATGGGCTATGAAATCAATGAAAATACAGGCCTCCAGGAATTCCTAAAGGGATTTTCTTGTTCCAATTGTTTGAAGCGGGAAGACCCACCCTAAATGTGAATGGGATCTTTTGGTCCCGGGATAAAAAGGACGTGGAAGGAAGGAGCCACATTTTGTCTGTTTGGCCTCACTCTCACTGCCAGGCCCGTCTATCCTGTCGTTCTGTCACTCCTTTGCTGGTATTAGAGCCAGCTTCTTTAGGCTTCTGAGTCAGACTGGACACCAGCAGCTCTCCAGGAATCCTCCACGCCTTCAGCACCAGGTTGGGACCAGCCAGGCATCCAGCCCTCTGGGCTGAACAACCAAAATCTCAGCTTCCATTGTGAGACAGCGACTACCAGGACCATGTGGGCCGATCTAATAAACGCTCTTTAAAAAAAAAAAAAAAAAAGATTTATTTGTTTTTATTTTATATGAGTTGATGTTTTGCCTACATGTATAGCTGTGTGAGGATGTCAGATCTTCTGGAACTAGAGTTGTGAGACAGGTGTGAGTTGCCATGTGGGTGATGGGAATTGAACCTGGGTCCTCGGGAAGAGCAGCCAGTGCTCTTAACTGCTGAGCCATCTCTCTAGCCCTATAAATCCTCTTCTAATATGTACACACATATGCATTCTATCAGTCTTTCCTTTAGAAAACTCTGACCAATACATGCCCCATTCTCCCTCCATGCTATAATGCTTTGATATAGGCCCCAGGGTGCGGGAGCCTGGCAGCCATGGCTGAAACCTCCAACCAAAAGGCAACCTCTCTTCTTGACAAGTTGAGACTCAGGCATGCTGTCATAGTGATGTGCCCAGCACACCTGCTGGGCACTTGTCTTTACACAGCGAAGAGCTCTTGACAGCTCAAGACTGAAGATAGCCTAGACCTCAGCACCCAACAGCCAGAGGAAGAACAGCCAGCCTCATCTACAGTTTGGTTCAGCTGAGGAACCCAGATTGTATAGCAGTACCTCAGTGGAGTGTCTTCAAATAGGAACATCCAAGTGCGGCCTGGCTGTATAGAGAGCCTCATTTGTGGCTGAGGAGATGGCTCCATTGATATTTGTCACGCAAGTTTGAGGATCTGAGTTCGATGGGAAGCACACATGTGAACAGCCAGGTGCGATCATGCATGCTTATAATCCCAGCTCTGGTAAGGCAGAAACAGGCAGATCCCAAGGGCTCAACAGTCAGCCAGATAGCCTAGTCAGAAGCCCTGGGTCCCCATTGGAGACCCCGTCTCAGAAACAAGTTGGATGGTCCCTGAGGATTGACATCCAAGATCATCCTCTGGCTTCCACATGCATACGCACGCAGGTACATACAGGCATGCACACAGACGTGCGTGTCTGGGTTACTATTGCTTGCCATGATGACACACCAAGACCAAAAGGAAGTTGGGGAGGAAAGGGTTTCTTTGGCTTATACTTCCACGTCCATCACTGAAGGAAGTGGAAAGGGCGGGAACCCGGAGGCAGCAGCTGATGCAGAGGCCAGTATGGAAACAGCACCCCGAAGAATTTAAAACATGGACGCCTCTCTTTTCATATGCAGGCCTGGGATTCCCGCAGCGTGTGTTTCCGGACTTTGTGATCTACTCTGCAATTCCTAGATGACGAGATAGGAGCGAAGCTGTGGCTTCGAGTTACCCACTGCTGCTCACTGGCTTGCTCAGTGTGGCTTGCTCAGCATTGTGTGCTCAGCTTGCTTTCTTATAGAACCCAGGACCACCAGCCCAGGGGTGGCACCACAGGCAGCAGGCTGGGTCCTCCCCTGCCAATCACTAACTTTAAAAATTCCTCTATAGGCTAGCCCACAGGCCAGCCTCCCTCCTCTCTGATGACTCTAGCCCCTGCTAAGCTGACACAGAACTAGATAGCACACCAAACGAACAGGGGCTAGAGAAATGGCTCAGTAGTTAAGAGTGCTGATTGCTCTCTTAGAGAGCTATCACTCCCTGTAACTCTCGCTCCAGGGGATCCAGAAGCGTCCTTCTGGCCTCTGTGTGGACCTGCACTCATATGCACATACCCACACGCAGACACAAAGTTTAAAATAAAATAAATGTGCAAATGTCCTCAACACTGCGGAAGAAGAGGAGGGGGGAGGAGGAGACAAAGAAGCCAAAGCCAGGTGCTGTGGGCCAAGAGAATTGCTATGAGTGCAAGGGCAGCCTGGGATTCAGAGTCTAAAACAACAAGAGGACAAAGAAGAACTTGTCTGTGTGTGTGAGCACGTGCAAGCACGTGTCTGTGGGAACCCTTCCTGGAGAGCTCAACTCCCTTCCCGGTCCCCCAGCAGGAACAGAAGCCAACTCTTTCAGAACGCTGGGAACTCTAGCTGTAAACACGCACACCTGCATTGTTAATGCCACACCTGTTTAGAAACTTTCAAGGAGAACATCCGAGTATCTCCAGTACTTCAAACAGGGACACCAGGCTGGGAAATGCGGCCGTGTTTGCTTTTCATCTTTGGGAAATCACAGCCACTCGGAGCCACGTGGGTAATTGGAGGAAGCCCCAGCTTTGCTGCTATCTCTTCATCTAGAAACAACAGGAGTAGATCACAGTACAGAAACACACGTGGCAGGAATCCCAGGCCTGTGCCTGAGAAGAAAGACATCCATGTTTTAAATTCTTGGGTGTACTGTCTCGATCTTTAATGAGACTGTCAGCACCTGCTCGGCTCCCTAATCACGTGTGGCCAGTGATTCACTTGCCTATAGGCCCTGCTTTTCCTAATAAAAATTCATTTAAAGTCTACGAAGCAGCAAACTTCACTTACTGAACAGAAAACAATCCGAAGCGGCCTGTGAGCTGGCAGGATGGTCCAGTGGGTAGGGGTTCCTGCCACCAGGCCTAAAGATTCTGATCCCCAGGACGCGACTGATGGAAGAAAAACTGAATCCCACATGTTGTCTCTGACCTCCACGTGTATTCATGCCGTGGTGCCGGCTCACACGGAGAGAATGAGAGAGAGACAGAGAGAGAAATAGGATTACTGTGAAACTGATAAGGTTTTATCAGTTACTAAAGATGAAAGCCGTTCTGCATTTCCCTGATGGGTAAGCCCGCTGACGTCACGTGAAGAACTGAGTCTTGGCTAAATACCTGCCGTGGCAGGATATGGGGCTTCTTCAACATTTTTCAGAGTCAATCAATGTTTTCATTTTATACTTGTCTTGCTGAGGACACCACTTTGTAAAAAAAAAAAAAAAAAAAAAAGCAGCAAAGGTACATTTAAGGCCTTTCAGAAACTATAGGGAATTCTGTCCTCATCCCAAACCAGGTTTTGCTTAACGACTTTTTGTGAAACTTGAGCCAGCAACCCAAGCAGCAATTTTAAAGAATTCTTAGTTCTGAGATAGGGTGTCAAGGTGAAAGCCTGGTCTGGAACTCAGTGTATAGAGCAGACCGGGGCCCCAACTCAGAGACCTTCCTGCCGCTGCTGGGATTGAAAACATGTGCCACTATGCCTGCCTTCAAGCAGCAACTTTCAAAATGAAACATCCTAAGGCAACCCGACCCAAAGGCAGCCTGACTTGACACTTGCCAGGGAAAGCACCGACAAGTCTCTGTCTTCCCTAAAGAAACCATCATGTGTCTGTAGGAGCATAAAGGCTCACACCCACCATGAGAACACTGCGTTGGACACAGAACTCTTGAAGTTGAGCAGGGGTGCTTCAGGAGGAGTTCACTGGGGTGCAAAGGTGAAAGGCCCATGTGTTGTGTGCACAGAACCATGGCTGCGGTGCAACTCAGGCAAGCTCTGCCACAAACAGGGCAGAGTCCTTACACATTTGAGTCTGAGTTTTAGTCCTTATTGTTGTGTGTTTAGAAACCTCACATGCAGGGGCTGGAGAGATGGATCAGCAGTTAGGAGCACCGGCTGCTCTTCCGGGGTCCTAAGTTCAATTCCCAGCAACTTCATGGTGGCTCATAACCTATCAATAATGAGAGTTGGTGCCCTCTTCTGGCGTGCAGGCACACATGCAGGTAGAACAACTGCATACATAATAGATAGATAGATAGATAGATAGATAGATAGATAGATAGATAGATAGATAGATAAATAGATAGATAAATGAGTGGGGAAGGAAGGAAGGAAGAAGGAAAGAAAGAAAGAAAGAAAGAAAGAAAGAAAGAAAGAAAGAAAGAAAGAAAGAAAGAAAGAAAGAAAAGAAGAGAAAAGAAGAGACAAGAAAAGAAAGAGACCTCAGGTAGAGCAGCACCAGCACGGCCTCTCTGTTGGAGGCTCTAGAATTTCTGAACTTCTAAGAGAGGGCTCAGTAGCTCTTCCCATGCAAGGTGCCATAGCCCCCTTCTGCCCTCTGCAATTCTTCAGTTACTCAGAGGCTGCGAAGGAAGGCCACAGCAGGCCCCTAGCAGGCCAAGCAAATGGAGGAGAGGCAGCTAGTACAGGGGGCAAGGCAAAATGCATACAGGACATTTGTGGCCTTGGCCTCTACAACCACCACGCTGTGTGACCTTTGAGCAATCTTCAGCCCACTCTGGGTTTCTGCTTTCCTATTTGGAAAACAAAAGGAATTGTTGTCATCCTCCTGTGGGGAAAAACACCAAAGGAGGAAAATGTGTAGTGACTGTTTCTCTGAGGATGCAGAGAGATTTGATGAACAGCAATGGGGGATGGGGGGTGGAGATGCCGATGAGCTGTCAAAGCGCTTGTCCAGCATGCACAAAGCTCTGGGTTCAAACACCAGCACCGCATTAAAAAAACAGGCATAGTGGCCCAGACACACACGTAATCCCGGCACTCAGTGAGTGGAGACTCAGAAGTTCAAGGTTATTTTCCACAACATAATGATTTGGGGGCCAGCCTGGGCTACATGAGACCCTGTTTCAAAAAAACCAAGCAATGATATTAATATTGATAATAAACGGGAAGGGAGGAGGGCTTGCTGGCACTGGAAAACCCTGAGCAAGTCTCACGACTTTTCTAGTTGGACCAAACAGCCAAGGTTGAGCTGCGCTGGCAGTTTGCTGCCTTTTACCGTGTGCCTGGTATGCTGTTTCCAAACACAGCCCTCATCATTTATAAGATTTTATCCTAAGCTCTATTGGGGTAATTATTACACACTTCATAATTATTAAGTAATGACTTCTTATTAGAAAGGATTTTTAAACTGTAACAATATTTACAGGCAGATACCGCCCGAAAGCCTAGAACTGGGGATAGCCTCAGGAAAAGCTTGATCCAGCAGCTGTTCCAAACATCCTGTGCTTTTTATGAGTGTCATCTTCACCTTTTGTGATGATTCCAACAACAGCAAAAAAAAAAAATTCCAGGCATCGCTGGCTTTCCTCATCCCTAGTGAGCGGAAAGCAGTTTGTCTCTCAGCTATCAAAAAGAAAAGACCTAGAATTGAGACACACTGATTATCTCTGGCTCATCCAAGTTGGGCTTGCATATTTTCTGGACCAATGATTATAGCCTGCAGGATGAGATTTCTAGAGTGCTTATGGAGACCAGACCCCTCCCCTTGAGGGGTCACTTCTGACCAAGTCACATGGCTTGGTCATGGAAATCCCCTGTTAGGCGGGGTGCGGGACAAAGGGTGCTGCAGAGGCAAACACTGGCTTCTTACCAGAAGAATCACATGTTGGTGAACCCCAGGGTTTGTGGGGTGCTGCAATGATGACACTTAACTGAGTGTGAGCAGGAAGGAGGCTCACATGAGCTGATGTCGGCACAGGACACCCCAGATCCTACAAGGACCTGTCCATCCTAGCCCCACTCCGTCCTCCATTCCTGTGGTTATCCTCACAGGCAGCTTATCTGGAGTGCCCCGAGTCCTTGAGCCCTGAGATTCCCTCCAGCTTCGAGTTCCCAGGCACATGCACAGCCTTTTCAAACAGGAAATCTGTGAGCGGGGCTTGGAAAACATGGACAGCAGAGGTGGGCACGGAGCAAAGCACCATGAGAGCTACTAGGGCACTCTTCCACACTAGTTCACCAGGGGTGGGACTTGGTCAGTCCTCAGCAGCCACAGGCAGGGGGGAGAGGGCAGTGCCTTGGCTGGCAAGTCAGCAAGGACATTCTCCAAGCAGCCAGATCCCTCCACAGCAGGCCAACTCAGCCAGACCCCCCTGGGGAAACAACATGTCTTCTAGAAGCTTCCTGTAGATTTCTGGAGTGAGGGAATTCAACCTCTAGTGGGGACCCAACCCTGCTCTATACACCCAGGACTCCCATGATTCTCTCTGAGCCCTTCCGAGCAGCGATTTGGTTGACTGCCAGTCAGCCTTTTACCTGCCTTCAGGGCCACCTCTTCTGGGAGGTTCAAACCCAGGTGAAACTCACCTATGAAGGATGTACATGATTGTCGACATTAAGCACTTCAACTTCGATCTCCAGACAGCACTTGCTGTTTGGCATTGGGGTGGGGTAGGGTGGGGTGGGGAGGTCCGAGGAGAGTCACGAGCACTTGGGCTCAGCGTGCAGCTGATGCTCAGCTTTGTACAAACAGGGCCAGGGATGCACGGGGTGGAGAAAAGCCAGCCTCACCCTGTTCCTGGCGTGACCTAACTGAACCCAGCAAGCCAGGGCAAGACCTCCCATACGTGCCAGTCTGTGGCCTATAAAACAGTTTCCGGTGGACCAGCCTGCAGGGACTTTCCAGCCTGCTGGGCCATTCCAGGGTCAAGAAGGAGGGAGCCGAGGCAAATGGACCAGAGCAGCAAGTAGGAAAGCACGTAGAAGCCATCTCATCAAAGCCCCAGACAAAGAGGCCTCAAGTATAGACTTTGGATGTTGTCTCCATATGGGTCTAAGACAGGTACAGGACAAATAACCAGGAGAGAGGAGTGAAGACATGACGCGATCTCAGGCCAATCATCAAAGTACACTTTGTGTAAAATTCAGAACACATATGCTTTTTCTTTTTCCAGTGTGTGTGTGTGTGTGTGTGTGTGTGTGTGTGCAAGTGAGCACCCAAGCCATAGGCGTGTGTGAAAAACACATTGCATGTCTTCTTCAATCACTCTCCACCTTGTTCTTTTTAATATTTATTTTGGGCCAAATGAGGTGGCGAACGCCTCCAATCACAGCATTCAGTGGGCTAAGGCAGGTGGATTCTGTGAGTACCAGCCTGGTCTACATCAAGGTCTAGGCCAACCAGGGCTACATAGAAAGATCCTATCTCAAAAAGAAGAAGAGGGGGAAGAGGAGAAGAAGAAAAAGAAAAAAAGAGGAAAAGAAAAAAGAAAACTTTGCTGTTGTTGTTATTGTTGTTGTTTTATTTTTCAAGACAGGATTTCCCTGTGTAGCCCCGGCTGTCCTGGATCTCACTCTGTGGACCAGGCTGGCCTCAAACTCACAGAGAATTGCCTGCCTCTGCCTCCCGAGCCCTGGGATTAGAAGTGTGTGCCACCACCACCAGGCAGATTTGTTTTATGTGTACGGGCGGTTATCTGCATGTCAGTCTGCGCACATGCGTGTGCAGAGATGAGAAGAGGGTGTCCAAGCCATCGAATCTCCTGAGATTGCAGCTATAGGCTGTGAGCCACCACATGAGCACTGGTGATCAAATTCAGGTCCTCTAAAAGAACAGCCAGAGCTTTTAACTCCTGAGCCATCTATCTATCTCTCTCCAGCTTATTATTTGAGATAGCTGAACCTAGAATCAAAATGTTCTGCTTTGCTGGGCGTGGTGGCACACACCTGTAATCCCAGCACTTGGGAGGCAGAGGCGGATCTCTGTGTGTTCAAGGCCAGCCTGGTCTACGGAGTGGGTTCCAGGACAGCCATGGCTATTACACAGAGAAACCCTGTCTCAAAAAGCCAAAACAAACAAACAAACAAGAAAAGATTCTGCTTTGCATCCCTTGGGAACACTGCTCCAGCCAGGGCTGCTGGTGCTCCACCAGCCCAGCACCCTTTACCCTGTGCCTTTCTCCTGTGGTTGGAGCCATCCTAAGTATCTGGACTAGGAGGCACCGCTTTCCCTTACCCAGCCCTAGGATCAGACACTGCTCCAAAGAGACAAATGCTTTTAGCCAAGCACAGTGACACATGCCTGTGTTCTAGCACTCGGGAGGCAAAGGCAGAGAGGCGGGAGGATTGCCATAATTTTAGAGGCCAGCTTAAGCGATACAATACAGTGCTTCTCAACCTGTGGGTTTCGACCCCTTTCATTATGATTCATAACAGTAACAAAATCATACTGATGAAGTAGCAATGAAAATAATTTTGTGGTTGAGAGTCATCACAACCTAAGGAAACTCTATTAAAGGGTCCCAGCATTAGAAGGTTGGGGCCCACTAGCAGAATGTGCTCTAGGCTAGCCAGGGCTACATAGTGAAACTTTGTATAGCAGAAAGCAACCTGTAACTCTACTTTATTTGGGGTATTTAGGCCTCTGTCTCCCTTCCACCAACCCCTAAACCTTAACTAGGAGAGAGGAAAAGTTAGTGGGGGGAGGGGCCCAGACCCCTTTACTTTTTTCAGCTAGTTAGGGTCAAGGGGTCCTTTTAGGGCTCTATACCAATCTCCATTAACTGCAGACTCAAGTAGCATGGCTACTTGGGCATGCTGCTGTGCCGGAAGTGTTTCTTTCCCTCCTCCTCTCTGCTCCAAACTGCAACACTGTCTCTCCAAACTGTTACACACTCCACTCCACACACCAATACCAAACAGCACACCAAACCCCACACGATCTCTTTCTACGACTCATATTTATACTCTGAGTCCTAGACCACACCCCTCTCTGTGCTGCACCGGGAAGGGCCATTACCAGCTGACAAAAGCCACGCTCTGCACCAGACAATTAACGGGTGTGGAGAAACTATAGCCCAATTAAAATCCCACACTTGGGACTAAAACAAAATATATTTACATAACATGCAAAGAAACCAAAATTTCCATTACAACTTTGTCTCAAAAGGACCAAGAAACCAAAACAAAAAGAAGTGTTTAAAACAAGCTAATAATACAAATATGTTGTGCCCCATTTGAGAAGCTAATTTAAAAAAAAAAAAAAGTTAATTGTTCAGTTACCCTTAAAAACAGGGGCTAGAGAGAAGGCTTAGCAGTTAAGCACTGGCTGTTCCTCCATAGGACGGGGATCACAGCAACCTGTAACACCAGTTCCAAGGGATCCAGCGCCCTCTACTGGCCTCCTTGAATACTTCATGCATGTGGTGCACAGACATCCATGCATGCAAAACAGTCAAGCAACAAAAAAATCTTAATATTTTTTCCTTTTAATTAAAATATACACCAGGTCCAGCAAGATGGCTCAGCAGGTAAATGAAGTTGATGTGCAAGCCTGACAGCTTAAATTCCAACCTTGAATCCCACATAAAGACTCAAAACACAGGGGGGCCCTCACACTGTTTGCAGGAGGCAGGGCCACTCCATAGCCACTCAGCTAAGGCATGAAGGTCACTGTTCAGCCCCCTAGAGAAGGCCCAGCCCTTTGTCATCCCCAGACTAAGCTGGGATCATTTCTGGGACCTTTCCCTTTATAGCCTTCCCAGCTTAGTCCTAAAGAGTGGCAGTCTGGAAGTTTCTAGACCTTCTCCGGGTGACAAAGAACAGGAAAGCTCTAGAAAGAAAGAGGCAAAGCCTAGCCTCCAAGACAGGCTCCATGCAACAGGCAGAGTGGGGTGTGGGCTTGGGATCATCAGATTCACAAGGCTTCATGGGAAATGGGCCAGAGCTTGCAAAACCCCGCTGTAAACGGAACACACTGGGGCAGCCAGGGCTTTCTGCAGAAGAGGGTGTCTCAGGAAGGAGTCATCATCACAAACCGGAAGAGAGGGAGACTGTGGCTTACCCAGAGCTGCATGACTCATCGCCAGCCCTGCCAGCTGCCTCTGTGAAGTGCCGGGCAGCACAGGGCCTGGGAACACTGCTGGAATCCCTGTCTAGTCCCCTCCCCAGAAGAGGCCCCAGGCCGGCGGAGCAGTTCTTGGCTCAGAAATGTCACTTAGTAGTATCACCATCTAAAAGGCGGTTGCCAAAGAACGATGCTCACTGACCCAGAGCACAGATGCAGGAAGGGGTTCAGGAGGTGGGGAGACGGTGTGCTGAGTTCAGCAGGAGTGGCCATGAGCATGCCACGTGCCCAGCACCAGTCGTGAGCTGGCACTCAGCAAGGAAGCTTTAGGTTCCCTTTACGTTCAGCCCTCCAGCATAAACAAATACAACCAGGTACCAATCAAGCACATGCCTATGTGTCTTGATGACATTCAGTAAGCCTCAAGGAACAACCTCAGGACCAACCAGCCGTGTGTACTTCCTCCTTCCGGCAGCCTCTCGAAGCCTCCACAAGCAGGCATCCGAGGGAGGTAGATGGATGGAGTAGGGAAGGCTGCAGAATTTCCAGCCCCACCAACTCCAGGCCTGAACTTGACCCTTCCCAGCCTCCGAGTGACATTTTCCTAACACTCCAATTATACGAGGACAAGCCGTGGTGGTGTCAGTAATCCCAGCACCAAGGAAACAAAGACAGGAGGATCTACACAGCAAGACACTGCCAACAGATAGATATGCAAGCAAGAAAAGAAAGAAAGCTGGCATGGCGGGGCACGCCTTTAATCCCAGCGTTTGGGAAGCAGAGGCAGGTGCATCTCTGTGGGCTTGAGATCAGACAGGTTTACATAATGAATTCCTAGTGAGCTAAAGCTATATAATGAGACCTTGTTTTTTTTTTTTTTTTTTTTTTTTTTTTTTTTTTTTTTTTTTTT